>NC_137784.1:101845828-102057863 GCF_963455305.1 Plecotus auritus
TGTTGTCCCAAAGTTCTCTTAGGCTCTCCTCCTGTTTTTTAAGTTTTTTTTCTAGATGCTGCTTCTTCTAGTCTACCGTTGATGCTTTCTAGTGAGTTCTTTATAGCAGTGATGTCATTTTTCATTTATTCTTGGTTTTTCTTCATTTCCTCTTGGTTCTTACACATATTGTTGAATTTGTCTTTCAACCTTTCAGTGACCTTATGACCATTTCTCTGAATTCTTTCTCTGACATATTGCTTGCCTCCATTTCATTTACTTTCTTTTCTGGTGATGCCCCCTTTTCTTTTGTATGCGGGCTGTTTCTTTGTCTCCCCATGATCTCTCTTCTCCAGATGTCTGGTAATGTAGCTCTCTCTCTCCTTTCCCTAGGTGAAATCTGACCTTTCCGTGAGAAGGTGCAGAGCTTGTCCAAGTCCACGTATTCACACTGCTTGAGATCCAGTGTTCCTGGGTTCGCAGCTGGTCCCTGGGTGTTCATGGGTGTTTTTTATTTCCAGGACATTTTACTTAGAATAGTTTAGTGCTTCATTATTTCCTTAAAAGAAAAATCTGTATCAATGTAAGGTAGCTCTATGGCTTATAAATGCCCTAACTATTCTTAAAAAATAAATAAATAAATAAATAAATAAATAAATAAATAAATAAATAAACAAACAAACTAAGTGAGATAGCAAGAACAGAGTGAGTATTTGGTGATTTCCATGGAAATCCTGGGCCCTTCCTATAACTATCTGTGAGGTGAGTCTTGATGAAAGAGCAAATTAAATAATGGTGTCATTAAGCAACATGAATATTCATGCTGATGCTGTTACTTAAATATTCTTTTCTGTCATGGCTAAATAAAACACAGCACCATTTATGTGAAAATCACCACATTATGATTCTAACACACTTCTAAATAACTGAAGGGTGTATTAGTGGGTACAGGCTTCACAAGTCCCTAGAAATTATAGTTAGCCACTCATTAAAGTTCAGTTGGTATGCTCCATCAAATCAAAAAACAAAGGTTAGGAAGACTGTGAACCCAGGAAGGAAGGGCATCTATAAATCACAAGGGCCTAAGCAAAGAGGAATCAGAAGCCAGGTAAGCCACAGAAATCAAGAAGCCCCACTGGGAAGAATAGACAAAAGGGAAGATAACTGGTGTTACTGAGTATCTATAATATATCCAGTGCTATGCTAGGTGTTTTATAAACATTATCTCAAGTAATCCTCTTAATAATTTTATGGGATGTACAGTATTTTATTCCTATTTTACAGATAAAGAAGCTGAGACTCATTGAACCTTGCCTTGGTGACACCAGCTAGTATGCCATAAAATTGAGCTTAGTTCTCTCTGAATCCAAAGTATATACCTTTCCACCACAGCATGTTACTTCCACACAAACAAGATGTTTGAGGAAAATGGCCAGGCAAACAGTACACAGAAAGTTCATAGGAAATAAACAAATAATGGAGTAAGGTGAGATAAAGGTAAAAGTCAGAAAATAGGAAAAGCTAGGGGGAAAAAAGTAGCACAAAGAGCAAAAGAACACTGTAGGTTGTCATTACATCTCTCTCGCTCAGGTAAAAACCAATCCTGAGTGCGACTGACCTGTAACCTTGAAGAGGACAAATAGAGCCATAAAACTAAATGCTCATCACCACTTGCTGGTCAACTTGGCCCTACATTCAAACCATTATGTGTCAGAGGCTCTTCCCTGATATGGCCTTTATGTAGATATTAGCACAACTGGCTCTTTTGGCCTTTCAATCTAATGAGTAGCTTTTGTAAATATTAAACTGGAGAGTAATGCCATTGTGTGAACTCTATGTTTGTTCCTCTGCTGGCACACTGAACATTAATGTTTACAGAAAAAGCTGTTTACAATGGCTTATTCTGGTCCTCTAAGCAAATAGCACCAGAAGTATTTGATTAGAAAGCCACCCTATGGAGACCCTAAGGAAAATAGCATCACATAGAACTTCCCCCTTTTTTTTCTGGAAATCTGAGATGCTTTTTAAGAGCATTTCCTGAAGAAGAAAAAAAGGAAGCCAAGCATAAGGCCAAAAAAAGAATTTACTATAAAATTTTGTGTTAGCAAATCTGGTATTGGTTGGTAATTCTTAAATTATAGAAATTGGCCAGATGAAGTCTTTTCTATTTATTAGCATGGCTGACCACACATGTAAATGATATGAATTAGGGTTTTATAAATTGATTTTAGGTATTTGCTCACTGAAACATAAAATCCATCTTTAATATTAAATCCATTCAATTGAAAAACATTTTCAGTTCTGTTAAAATGTAAACATCCTTGGGCAGGGTAACTCTTTATAAGTTAACTCTTTTGTCAGCTGTGTTTTTCTGAACTTTTTCATCTGCAATAGGATCATCAAAAGTTGCCTGTAAAAGACCAGATAGCAGCCGAAACCGGTTTGGCTCAATGGATAGAGCGTCGGCCTGCGGACTGAAGGGTCCCGGGTTCGATTCCGGTCAAGGGCATGTACCTTGGTTGCGGGCACATCCCCAGTGGGAGGTGTGCAGGAGGCAGCTGATCGATGTTTCTCTCTCATCGATGTTTCTGGCTCTCTATCCCTCTCCCTTCCTCTCTGTAAAAAATCAATAAAATATATTAAAAAAAAAAAAGACCAGATAGCAAATATTTTTATTTTTGCCATGACTATTCAACTCTGCAGTTATAAGGAAAAAAGCAGTCATAGTGTATAAACAAATAGGTGTGGAAGTATTCCAATAAAACTTTATTTACCAAAACAAATTGGCCAGTCAAATTTCACCAATCCCTGATCTAAACAAAAGCTCTATGAGCAGGAAGATTAAGCTTCCTGGTCAGTGGAGGCAAGAGAAAGTGAAAGGCTTCCCTAAAAGGCATCTAAGTGGGCTATGTCACAGGCCATAATTAGTTCTCCAGATAACCAAAGTCCAAAAGAAGATTCTATCTACATAACATGGATTTGTCTTAAAAATGTTGTAGGAGTATACAAAACAGTATGCAGGAGTATTTCATCAGATTTTCAAAAGGATTAATGAGTCTATAAAGGGTGAAACCCCACAGCATAGAGTGGATCATCTTGTACTGAAAACGTACCTTCCCCAGGCTAGCTCCTCACCCAAGTTTTCCAGTGAAGCTCAGTGACCATTCTTATGTCCACTTACATGCCTTTCTGTAATCATCCTAGAGAAAACATGTGTCACTTTTAATTTCCTCTAAATTCTTTTGGGGGTCTATTTATTTATAGTACTTACAAAAAAGCATACATTCATCACTGAAAGTTTGAGTTTAGGATTCTACCCATTCTTAACTTGATCCTGGCTACCAAAAATAAAATGATATACTCAAAGTTAATAAGCCAATTAAAGTTTTACCAGACATTGGCCTATCTTTCATTCTTTTATTATGAGCATAATTTGATTCTAGACACACAGAGATACAGTCATTGGAATCAGTCTTACTCAAAATTAGCAGAAGTAATGAAGTGAGGGGGTAGCTTGGGGCTATGATTTGAGGCATAAAAAAGCAAGCTTTGGGTTCTGGTTTCAGTTCATTAAAAGAGCTTTAAAATTGTCACTCCTGTCCTTGAGACAAATAAAAAGATGGACAAACAAAAAATTAATGATGTTTTTTTGGGCCAATCACAGAATCAAAGTCACAGAATAAATACTGCTCCAAAATCTAGAGGGACAATTACACCCAGAGTGACATACCCTCAAAATGTGCTTAGCTGAAACAAAAACCACTAAAACCCATAAGCTGTAGGGAAACTTAAATGATTATTTAGCCAAATGTCTAAAGGTTAAGTGGAGACTACTTGGGAGTAAGAAACTCCAAGGGGCTGCAGTCATCAAAGGGCTACCCAAACTTATGTGGGCTTTCACTCCAGAAACTCATCAGGTTCTCAAAGTGAAGTTGAAAAAGATCTCCTCATGGTAGTGGCTATAATTATTAATAAACAATTAACATTTAAAATGTTTAAAAGGAAGTAACAATGATATTCCAAGAAAGGATTTAAAATAAAATCATATAAATTTTAATTTTGAATAGTTTAAATACATAAGTTAACAAAACAGTATGTAGTGTATGGGAACTTTGTAATATTCTCACAACTCATTTGTGTATCTAAAACTACTAAAGTTAAAAGTTTATTATTTAATGTGATTTTTAAAAGGCATATTTTACCCCAAAATATTATCTCCCCAGCCCACTACCACAGAATACGAAGTGCCATCATAAAAAGCAATCACCTCTAATTCATATTTTGTAAAGGAAACCCTTCAGGTACCATGTTAATTATTATTATCTTAATTAACACTTGAGGCAGATATTTTTCTCTTCTATAGATACCTGCAGAGGGGACTGAAGGAACTAGGCTTTTACTGAGGAGAAGGGAGTGTTACTAAGGAACTGATATGGCCAGGAAAGGCAGAGATGATTAGGGTATCCCAACAGGAATTACCAATCCTGAGGGTAAAGGCCCTGTGTTTGTGAAAACTTACAGAATTAACAGACAGTAAATAGAGAGGCAAATTGAATCAGTTCCAGCTTGCATGTGGAGAGGAGGGCCTGCTGACTCCCACTGACTTTTTACCTCAAGGGCCTCAGCTTGGTGTCATAGTACCTCTTCTAGTGGCACTCTCTCAAAGCAGTTCACAACATCTCAAGTTAAAAGCAGGCTCTCCCTCGTGATTTATTACTTTAGAAATCTACACATATAGTGAGGTAATCTCAATAGAACTTGATTGTCTACTTTGCCACAAGTTACAGGAAGACTGAGAAGAAATAGTGTGTGGGTAATTATGAAAAGGATTACAAACTCAGATGCTTTCCTTCCCAGACATATTCCAATTTGTATCTGGTTTCAGCTTAGCGTAGGTGAAATATCACTTAGCCAAATCAACATGCCTGTGAAAATATCCAGGGTATGAGGGTGAGAGGATCAACATTTTATCAAGCAAATGTTGTTTTCTCCTTGGGTTCAATATCACTTTCAGAAATGTTTTATATTTTATATCCTGGATCTTCAATGTGCTATGATCCTTTAACACTAGTTACAAATCTCTGCCTCCTCCTCTAGTTTCTCTGTACACTACTTAAATGTAATTCTGTAAATAAATAATTTAAAAAGAGTAGCAAAGCCTCTTATTTAATGGTTTGCCACTGTGACTCTTTTCTCTTAAACCATGAATCTGGCTATGTGAATTGTCCCTCCCTTATGCATCTGCAGGCATTGGTTTTTATAAGCAGAGCAAATCTGTCATCCCATGGGTTTTTCACAATGGAGCCTTTTACAGGCAGAGCTGTACAAAAAGAAAAACAGCCTAATGCAATAGTTCTCAGATTTAGGTAATCATCAAAATCACTTAGAGATCTGCTTAAGTATACAGATTACCAGGCAACACCCCACAGTTACAGTATTGAATCCCTGGAAGTAGGACCTAAAAATCAGTATGCTGAAAAACATTACAATTCTAGATACAACTCAGTAAGAACCACCCCCCACCAGTTGATTTTGATGATTAACTAGTTTTGAAAATACTGGTCTGGTCCAAATCCATTCTAGAGATTAGCAGTCAGGACAACAGAGCCACACTGAGCAATCCCATATGGTTGGTATATTTTTGAGGAACTCAATGCATATTGATAGAGGAGACCTAAGTAACAAATGATTATTAGATCCTATTCATTTATGTTCCTAATTTTCCTGTCTGGAAAACAGGGAAAAGTTTATCACATTCCTACAATCAATATGCGGAAGGTATTTTCCTTTGCTTCAGCTCAAGCAAATTAACCTTCCTAGTTCTTAATTTAATTTTACCTTATACACTAGAAAATAATCTAGAATTCCCCCATTTCTTCAGCTCAGTGTGCCAGACAACATGGGGTCAGTACCAGAATTTAAATACCAATTCATAATCGACTAACTATAAACAGAAACATTCTCAGGTAAATGTCTAGAATTTTCCAGAGTAGATGACTCTAAATTTTGTTGGGCAAATTACCAGGCAAAGTATCACAGTGGTTGAGCCACAGCAATCCTTTTACTTTCAGCCAGAACAGCTCCAAAAGAACAGATTCCTCTACCGTAGACAATCATCTTTGAATGCAACTTTCAAATATAGACCATAGAATATCATTTTCTGAGATATACTATAATGAATACTGCACTTGTAGTCAGGAGATACCACTTGGTGATGTTCAGTAAATAACTTTCCTCTCTGAATCTTAGTTTTAATATCTATAAAATAAAAGAATTAAACTTAACAAGCTTTTAGAATTATAGAACTAATTTTTAATTGAACCCAGTAAAGTCATTATAGTATGGGTTCTGGACTTCTAAGGGGCCTATTGTCTGGTTCCTCAGTTGGTTGGGCATTGTCCCATGCACCAAAAGGTTGCTGGTTCGATTCCTTGTCAGGGCACAATCCTGGGTTGGAGGTTCGATCCCTGGAAGAGGGCCAGCAGGAATGTTCTGCTCTCACATCAATGCTTCTCTCTACCCCTCCCTTCCTCTCTCTCTAAAAATCAATAAAAACATATTTTTCAAAAAAATTAATTAAATTTTATAAAAGAACTTCCAACTTTTCATCCCACTTCAACTGTCACTGGACCCACCATCTTGGCCAGTAAGCTACCCAGCCACAAGGCAAGGGAGCTAGGGAAAATAGTCTGTAACATTGCCACTCACAGCCTGAGAGTGCCTATTCGAAAACCCATGACATTTAACATAATTCAATTCCATGAATGCCAAAGGAAGTGTTACAAAGGTTATCTCCATCCAAAATTCCCCCAAATGATATATAATCCTAAGTGTCTTTCAATTAGAACAAAAACTCTTGCTCAACTTTAGCACCTGGTAATGGGAAGAAAGACAAAGCCACATGCCTATTTGCCTATTGTCTGGTATCTTAAAGTGGAAAGACCAAATTAACATGGTAGGTGGTCAATGGCAATGGGTTCACTCAAACTTTATAGAAGGATTCTCTCTCTCTCTCTCTCTCTCTCTCTCTCTCTCTCTCTCTCTCTCTCTCTCTCTCCTTTTATTCCTTACTATCTGGGTCCTTATTTTACTTTGTCTCACTCAGATAATTTCTTCATTTTCCATATCCTCTTTGCCGCTAGTTTCCCAATTATTTGGGATTATCATTTCCTCTAAAAAATATTCTCTTTCTGGCCAAAGCACAGGCACAGATTTCTGTTTGGTTTGTGGGTAGTGATTCTTTTTTTTTTTTTTTCTGGTGTGGGTTGGCAGGAAGAAGTGAGTGCATTATTTTGGTCCCAAAATCATAGTGCAAGTTTCTCACACTATAAAGCTAACCAACCTCATAAAACATCATGACAACAACTTTGCTTCATCTGCTGAAAGCTCATAAATAACAGAAGAGGCCATGGGAAGCCCATTTTCCCCAAAAGCATACAAGTATTCTATTATAACACTGTTTCCAGAGGTTAAGACCTAAACCCAAGTATATCACACTACTGAATGGCATAGTTAGTTAGGGAGACATGGTTTGATGTGTGCTGATGCAAACTGCCATCATACCACATGATCCTTTACCAGAAAAAAAATGTTATTTCTCATCACCAAATGAGGCTACATTTCCAAGAAGTCACAAAATCTGATTGCCCACAGTGTCAGCACAAATTTACCGTACCTGTATTACTAAATGGATGGACTATTTTTTTCACTCTTTGGGTCACCATTGCCATAATTCTAAAAGTCATCAAAAAACCCTGGTACTTAAGGTTCTGCTCATTCTAATGTACACCCAAAAGGCTAATGGACCCTTGTGGGAAGGGGGAGTGAAATGACCTTGAAAATAATTTTTCCTTGGGTGCAAAACTTCCCCTAGTCTAGGTCTTCTCTGCATTCTAAAGACCCAGATTAAAGGGCATAAACTGAAATAGAGAATAAATACCTTGTTAAAAATGTCTCAATTCTCAGACCAACAGGGTAAGGTATGAATTAACCAACATAACCACTTATCCAACCCCTTATCCACAAAGACTTTCAATCCTCTCTGCTGAAATCATTTAGTCCCATCCTTCAGCCTCAATGTTGTTCCAACCTCTAGGATCAATCAGAATTCTAATCCAAGGGAATTTAAAAAACTTATAACCAGTATCCTCTGTTGTAGATCCTTCTCTGACATAAAACTGTTTTAATGGTTTGTTCTTTATGATCAAGTTCTGTTCTATTTCCTTGTTCCAATAACTGGTCCCTTTATATATGTCTTTCAGGGTCAAGTACCTAAGATTCCTAGGAGTATCAGCCTATTACCTATAACTACACTATTCCCATGTTCTATATGCTTATTTTGTGGCATACTGCTAAGAGCCACCAGGATCACTTTCTGTTTCCAAATAGGTCTATTGTATACTCTAGGCCTTAATCTTTTTTGTTCTGGCTTATTTCAACACCACTCAAGACGCAGTCCAAAAAGTCTCAGAGTGATTCAGATCTCAATTGGTAATACCCATGGCCCATAGGTAATCTTACTCACTATTAGTGGCTCATAAGCTAGATTGGTCATCTGATTGCCTTCCAAGTGATGTGAGAGAAGGAGCATGGGGATTGGTTGGGACATGGGGAAAGGAAACCTTTGGTTGTGGAAATAAGACAATTATTTTGTCATTGAGTCCTCTATCAATAACTTAAGGCTTGTTTTCATGACTCCTGGGAGGAAATAGGATCCTATCACGTATCCTATTATGTGCTTTGGTACAGTAGTGATTCCCTATAAGGACCTAAACAGCAAAGTAAAATGATATGTCCTCATTGCTTAGGTTCTACTTGGGTCTATTCAATATCCATCCACTCTAATTAGATCTTAATCACTTTACTCTTTTATAATGGCATTCCTAGCCTGGTGATCATTTAAATATGAGGATATTCTCTAGTGTGTGAATGTCCAGAAAATGTCAAATATCTGATGGAAGCCCAGAATTATCAGTGACTCTCTTTTGACTCAGACCCTGGACATAAGACCAGAAACTTCTCTTTCTGAAAGATTCAGGCATGTCCCCTGGTCCAGAAGAAATCCAGCCTTTTGTTTCTCATAATCCTAAATTCCAATATAAGTAGATATAGCCCTTTGGTTCAGATCTGAAACACTGATATAAAATTCATAGATAAACCTGTATTCATTCATTCATTCATTCATTCATTCGACAAATATTAAACACCTAATATGTACCATTCACTGGAGATTCCTCAGAATGAAAAACATAATCCTTACCATCATGAAGCTCAGAATGTCACAGGAGTAGGCAGACATTAAACAAGTGAAATTAATTAAATAATTAATAATATATTGTGATAAGGGCTATGGAAAAATAATTAATCAGGTCCAGGAAGAAGAATTGTGTGTTGTGGGAAGGATTTCAGTTTTAAATAGTGTAGTCAGGGTAGGTCACTAACAATGTGGTGTTTAAGTAAAGACCTGAAGCAGGAGAAACAAAATGGTGGACATGTCCCAAGCCTTATCCCAGAACAGATAGAAGGACCATGTAAATCCAATAACATCCACCAAAATTTGGCAAAGTGGACACAGCTGGTGAGACAATTCCTAGATGCGAAGGGCAGAGGACACCTGGAGAACTGTAGGATCGGGGACTGGGGCTGGAGAGAGTTGTGAGACCTCTGAGCTGAGAGGGTCAGAAGGAAGCTACATGACACCAAGTCCATGTCCCTTGGGGACAGGTGTAACATCAGACTGTGGAAAGAAAGTCCACAGGGCTACTGATGGAAGGGGATTCTAGATCTAAGTTCACAGCCACAAGAAGCTGAGCCCAGAAGGGGCAGCCTGAAGAACTGCCCAAGCCGCATGGTGCCAGGGGAAAGAAATTCGCAGTGGCACAGTTGTTTCCCTATTTTTGGCCTTTGCTTTTATTCACTAAACCCAGTTCATAGGACCTTTCAGATACAAACACTCACCAGTGGCTGAGGTTCAGGTGGAGGTGCAGACTTGTGGAGTCTGGGGACAGGCTATGGAAAAGAGCAGGTCAGGTAGAGGTGACCGGGAGTCTGGTACTGGGAGATTACTGACACTCTGTACCTAAGCAGCCATTTTATTTGAAGAGCTAGCCCCTCCCAACAATCTCCAGGCAACCAATACAGCCACACCCAGACTACACCCTGAGTGGCACAAAGGACACACAAAAAAAACCTGAATAGCCCCTAAGAGCCCTCAGGGACTGGGTTGAAGAGAGGCCATTCAGCCATGGAAAGTGATACAGCAACCTCCATAACTATGGCCCAGTCAGAAACAGCTACTTGAGAGATTAAGATTGACAATAGGCAGACAGGCTAAATGGGCAGATTGGTCCCGCCTGCTGGCAGTGAAGGTGGTGGAGATAGACACAGAGGAGTGGTTTGGAACTTCAAAACAGTGCTGACTACCTAACAGGAAACTGAGGAGTGGCATATAATATAGAAGGGTGGGATCTTAAACCAGCCTGCATGGGGCTGAAATGAAAGACACTTCACTTTTTTATTTTTTATTAATTTTTTTTTATTTTCTTTTTTGTTTCTTTATATTTTCACATTATTTTTCTTCATTCTATTTTTATTTTTATTGTTATTTTATCTTACTTTTATTTTTTATTTTTTTATATTTTTATATTTTTTTCTTTCTCTTTCTTCTTATCCACTAATCCTCCTTCTACCTCCTCTATATTAAACTGAGGACCTCCTCATATTCATTCAATTCCTTAACCTTACTTTCTGTATATAAGCTCAGCCTCTACAGATTCTGCCCCCAACATCTTTTCTGGGTATTTGTTGTTTGCATTATTTGGTTTATCTCTTTGTTCTAAAGGACTGATGCACAAAATTTGTGCTAGGGTAGGCCTTAGCAGCCCCGGTTGCCAGGGCCCTCATGGTCCCAGCTGCATTGTGGCCCCAAACACCCACCTTGGCCTGGCGCTGCCCCTCTGAACACCCTCAGTTCCCCAGTTGCACAGAGCTCCCGATTGATCACCATGTTGGCCAGTGGCCTGGGCCTCCGTCTGCTGGGCAGTCATGGGGTGATGGCAGGCCCCCTGACCAATCACATCACACCTGCCTTGGCTGGCCTGGCACCAGTTGTGTCATAGTGTGGTCATCGAGAAGGTCATCTGGATGGTTGTTCTACTGTTCGGTTGTTCGGTCGATTTGCATATTAGGATTTTATTATTATAGATTTTTTTCATATTCTTCCTTTTTCTTCTTTTCTTTTCTCTCTTACCATTTTTTCTTTCCTTGATATCATTTTTCTCTCTTTTCTCTCCTCTAATTCTCTTTTCTCTGGTGGCACTTATATTGGGGTTATTGGTGTCATGATTACATTTGTGTTTTGTTCCCTTTGTGTTATGTCTTGTCAAGTTGTATTTTGTGCTGTTTGGTCAACGTGGTAGAGAGCAAGCTACATAACCAGACACCCTGAGGTTATGTAGCTCGCTACAGGGCAATAACACTCAAGACCCAACCACACCAAGAGAATCCAAATATCCCAAGTAGGATGCACCCCTAGGTTGTCCAGCCCAGAAGACTAGAGATTGCACCATTGGGTCCCACAAAACATCTACTATACAAGACAAACCCAAAAAATCTGGGTTGCATAGCAGTTTGATCTGATATGTAGAAACAATCACAAAAGAACAGCAAAAATGGGGAGACAAAGAAATAACCTCATTCGAAAGAAAAGGAAGAATCACCAGAAAAGAAAATGAATGAAATGGAGGAAAGTAATTTGTCAGAGAAAGAATTCAGAGCAATGGATGTAAGAACACTGAAAAGGATGGAAGACAAATTCAACAACATGTGTAAGAATCAAGAGAAAATGAAAACGAATCAAGAGGAAATGAAGAATGACATAGCCACAATAAAGAACAAAATGGAAAGTATTAACAGTATACTAGAAGAAGCTGAGGACTGCATCAGTGAGTTAGAAGACAAGGTAGAAAAAACCACCCAAGCACAGCAGCAACTGGGAAAAAAAAACACTTAAAATCAGGAGGAGAATGTAAGGGAGATTTGGGACAACACAAAACAAAACAACATCTACATAACAGAGGTACCAGAAAGAGAGGAAACTGCGCAAGGAATAGAAAACCTGTTTGAAGAAATAATGACAGAAAACTTCCCTGATGTTGGGAAGAAAAAAGCCATACAAGTCCAAGAAGCACACAGAGTCCCAAGCAAGATGAACCCAAAAAGACCAACACCAAGACACATCATAATTAAATTGGCAAACACCAACGACAGAGTAAGAATCTTAAAGGCTGAGAGACAGAAAGTTACCTACAAGGGATCTCCATTAGAATATCAACTGATTTCTCAACAGAAACACATCAGGGCAGAAGGGAATGAAATGAAATATACAAAGTTATGCAGAGCAAGGGACTGAATCCAAGAAAACTTTATCCAACAAGGCTATCATTCAAAATTGAAGGGGAAATCAGGAGCTTCACAGACAAAAAAAGAGCTAAGGGAGTTTATCACTATCAAGCCATCAATGCAAGAAATGCTAAAGGGACTGTTGTAAAAAGAAGAAATAGAAAAGAAAGAAGGAACACGGGCATAAAGAATAAAAATGGCAACAAACAAGGTCCTATCAATAATAACCTTAAATGTAAATGGATTAAATGCTCCAATCAAAAGACATAGAGTACTTGAATGGATAAAAAAAATGACACATATATTTGCTGTCTACCAGAGACCCACCTAAAAACAAAGGACTCACAGACTGACAGTGAAGGGATGGGGAAAAAAATTTGCAGGCAAATGGAAATGAGAAGAAAGCTTTGGTAGCAATACTTATGTCTGACAAAATAGACCTCAAATAAAGGCCATAACAAGAGATAAGGAGGGCCACTTCATATATTAAAGGTGGCAATTCAATAAGAGTATGTAACTCTGGTAAACATATATGCACCCAATGCAGGAACAACTAAATACATAAAAAATATTTCTGGAAAATATCAAGGGAGAGATCAACAGCAATACAATCATAGTAGGGGATGTTAATACCCCATTGACACCACTGGATAAATCCTCTAAACAAAAAAAATCAGCAAAGAAACAGCAATCCTAAATGACTCACTAGATCAGATGGACTTAGTTCACACCTTCAGAAGATTTTACTTCAAAGCTACTGAATATACATTCTTCTCAAGTGCACACGGGGCATTTTTAGAGACAGACCACATATTAGTACACAAGCAAAGTCCCTTGAAATTCAAGAAGATGGAAATCATATCAAGCATCTTCTCAAATCACAATGCCATAACATTAAAAATCAACTACAATACAAAAAATGAAAAAAATCAAACAATTGGAGGATAAATAGCATGCTATTAAATAATTATTGGGTTACTAAAGAGATCAAAGAAGAAATAATAAGCATCCTGGAATCAAATGACAATGAAAACACAACAATCCAAAATCTATGGGAAAGCAGTCCTGAGAGGGAAGTGCACAGCTCTATAGGCCTACCTCAAAAAAAAAAAAAAAAAGGAAAGAAAAGAAAAACTGGTAATAAATTACCTAACCCTGCAACTTAAAGAATTATAAAGAGAGCAACAAGAAAAGCCCAGTGTAAGCAGAAGAAAGGAAATAATAAAGATCAGAGTGGAAAGAAACGACATAGAGACAAAAAAAAAATACAAAATATCAATAAAACCAAGAGCAGGTTCTTTGAGTGGATAAACAATATTGATGAACCTCTAGCCAGGCTCACCAAGAAGCAAAGAAAGAGGAACTAAATAAACAAAATCAGAAATGAAAGAGGTGAAATAAAAACCAATCCCACAGAAATACAAAGAATTGTAAAAAAATACTATAAACCACTCTATTCCAACAAACTTAAGTACCTAGACGAAATGGACATATTCCTAGAAAAATATGACCTTCCAAAACCCAGTCAGTAAGAATAAAATAACCTGAATAGGCCAATAACTACTGATGAAATTGAAACAGTAATGATAATAATAAAAAAACTTCCAGCAAACAAAATCCCTGGACCAGACAGCTTCACAGGGGAGTTTTACCAAACATTCAAAGAAGAACTAAAACTTATCCTTCTAAGACTATTCCAAATAATTCAAGAGGAAGGCACACTTACAAGCTCTTTCTATGAAGCCAGCATTACCCTAATCCCAAAACCAGATAAAGACACTACAAAGAAAGGGAATTACAGGCCAATATCACTGGTGAACATACAGTAGATGCTAAAATCCTCAACAAAATTATAGCAAATTGGATCAAGCATTACATTGGAAAGATCATACACCATGACCAAGTGGGCTTTATTCCGGGGATGCAAGGCTGGTACAATATCTGCAAATCAATAAACGTGATGCATCACCTAAACAAATTGAGAGACAAAAATCACATAATCATATCAATTGATGCAGAAAAGGCGTTTGACAAAATCCAACAATCTTTCCTAATAAAAACTCTCAGCAAAGTGGGAACAAAGGGATCATACCTCAACATAATAAAAGCCTTATATGACAAACCTAGAGCCAACATCAAAATCAATACGCAAAAACTGAAACCATTTTCCCTAAGAACAGGAACAAGACAGGGATTCCACTTTCACCACACCTGTTCAACATAGTACTGGAAGTGCTACACATAGCGATCAGACAAGAAGAAGAAATAAAAGGCATCCAAATTGGAAAAGGAGAAGTAAAATTGTCATTATTCACAGATGACATGATATTGTACATAGAAAACCCTAATGACTCCATCAAAAAACTACTAGACTTAATAAATAAATTTGGGAATGTAGCAGGATACAAAATTAACACCCAGAAATCTATGGATTTTTTATACCAATAATGAACTCACAGAGGGGGAAACTAAAAAACCAATCCCATTTACTATTACAACAAAAAAATTAAGATACCTAGGAATAAACTTACCCAAGGAGGTAAAGGACCTACACCCAGAAAATTACAGGATGCTGAAAAAAGAGATAGAGGAAGACATAAACAGATGGAAGAACATACCACGTTCATGAATTGGTAGAATCAACATCATTAAAATGTCCATACTACCCAAAGCAATCTACAAATTCAATTAAAATATCAATGGCATATTTCACAGACCTAGAACAAACTTTCCAAAAATTCATCTGGAATAAAAAAAGACCCCAAATACCTGCAGTGATCCTGAGAAAGAAGAACAAAGTAAGAGGGATCATAATACCAAATATCAAGTTATATTACAAAGACACTGTCCTCAAAACTACCTAGTACTGGCACAAGAACAGACATATAAAACAATTGAACAGAATAGTGAACCCAGAAATCAACCCAAGCTATTATGCTCAATTAATATTTGACAAAGGAGGCAAGAGCATACAATGGAGTCAAGACAGTCTCTTCAATATATGGTGTTGGGAAAATTGGACAGATGCACGCAAAAAAAGTGAAACTAGACCACCAACTTACACCATACAATAAAATAAACTCAAAATGGATAAAGGATTTAAACTTAAGATGGGAAACCATAAAAATCTTAGAAGAATCCATAGGCAGCAAAATATCAGACATGGGTCGTAGCAATATCTTTACCAATACAGCTCTTAGGACAATGGAAATTAAGGAGAAAATAAACAAATGAATCTACATCAAAACAAAAAGCTTCTGCACAGCAAAAGAAACCATCAACAAAACCACAAGAAAGCCCACTGCATGGGAGATCACATTTGCCAATGTTATCTCAGATAAGGGCCTAATCTCCAAAATTTACAGGGAACTCGTACAACTTAACAAAAGGGAGATTAAAAAATTCAATCAAAAATGTGCAAAGAACTTAAATAGACATTTTTTGAAAGAGGGCATAGAGAAGGCCAAGAGACATATGAAAACATGCCCAAAGTCACTAATCATCTGAGAGATGCAAATCAAAACGACAATGAGGTACCATCTCACACCTGTCAGAATGGCTATCATCAACAAATCAACAAATGACAAGTGCTTCCAAGGATGTAGAGAAAAAAGAACCCTCGTGCAGACTGGTGCAGCCACTGTGGAAAACAGTATGGAGTTTTTTCAAAAATTAAAAATGGAACTTCCATTTGACCCAGTAATCCCACTACTAGGAATATATCCCAAGAAAACAGAAACACCAATCAGAAAGGATATATGAACCCTTATGTTCATACCAGCACTATTTACAATAGCTAAAATTTGGAAACAACCTAAGTGCCCATCAGCAGATAAGTGGATTAAAAAACTGATGTACATCTGCACAATGGAATACTATGTTGCTATGAAAAAGAAGGAATTCTTACCACTTGAAACAGCATGGATGGATCTGGAAAGCATTATGCTAAGCAAAATAAGCTAGTCAGAGAAAGATAAATATCATATGATCTCAGTCATTTGTGGAATATAATGAACAACATAAACTGATGAACAAAAATAGAATCAGATACATCAAAGCATAGAACAGACTGTCCAACCTATGAGAGAAGGTGGGGATTGTGGGGTAAGAGATCAACCAAAGGATTTGTATGCATGCATGTGAGCATAACCAATGGACACAGACAGTAGGGGGGTGAGGGCATGTGCTGGGAGCAACTGGGGAGAAGTCAATGGGGGAAAAAGGAGACTCATGTAATACTTTAAACAATAAAGAATTTAAATTAAAACAATATATATTTTAAAAAAGACCTGAAGCAGATCAGGGAGTAAACCACATGGATATCTGAGGGGAAGTCTTCCAGGCAAAGGGTACAGGCAGGACAAAAAAACCTGGAGCAAGGTGTGCTTGGTGTATTCATGAAAGAGCAAGGAGACCAGTGTGGCTGAAGTGTTGTGAACTAAATGGAGAGTAGGAAAGGGATGAATTAAGGAACTAAAGTCCCAATCATAGTCCATTATTAGGATTTTGGATTGTACTACAAATGAGATAGAAAGCCATGGAGGTTTTGAAGAGAGAAGTAACATAATTTGACTTATATTTTAATAGTACCACTCTGGCTGCTAAGTGAATAATATATCAAAGGTGGGCAAGGGGAAAAGCCAGGAGATCAGTAAGGAGATTATTACTTTAGTCCAGGTGAGAGGGGGCAGAGGCTCAACTTCAAGAAGGTTGCCAAAGGTCATTGTTTTTACTGACTAGCACACAAGCAAGAATTCCTGAGCATGCTTCTACTGACTTTACTGCTACTTAGTTTTATAGAAAACATCTTCTTTTGTTGCTCTATCCCAGCTTAACCAATTAATAGTCCAGCCTCAGTCTAGTTCTAGATACTTCAGGACTTATCCATGTCTTGTGCCTGGAGACTGATAAATATGCTGCAGGGTGTCCTTTAACCAAGAAACTAGAACCACACTTGCTCTCATAAACCGGAAACCAACCCATGAGACATTAGGTATTGGCCCACAGAAACTCAAGAATCCACCCCCACTCCCAAAGCACAGCTGAGTGTCATTGCCTTCGATAGCCCTAAATAGAGAAGCTATATTATTATAATATTATTTTGATTGCTAGTTATGTGGCAAGCATTGTACAAAAATCCTATATAATAGAAGAGTAATATGCAAATTAACCACCACTCCGCCACACCAACAAAGCCACGCCCACAAGCCACGCCCACAAGCCAATCAGGAACGAATATGCAAATAAACCCAACCAAGATGGCTACAGCCACAGAGAGCAGGAGGGAGGCTTGGGTTTCCCCAGCAATGGAGGAAGCCAAGCTTTCCGCCTGCCCTTGCTGGCCTAGGCCTCCACTCAAGGCTACAAAGTTTCAATGATAGAAGATACATAAACCCAAACAGAAAGGGCAGCAGCCACAGAGCTGGAAAGAGCAGGAGGCTAGGGTTGCCCCTGGCGATGGAGGAAGCCAAGCTTTCCGCACACCCTGGCCGGCCCAGGCCTCCGCTTAAGGCTATAAAGTTTCAATTATAGAAGATACATAAATTCCAACAGAAATGGCTGCTGCACGGAGCAAGCAGAAGGCTTGGCTCCGCTCCAGGCTACAAAGTTTCAATTGTAGAAGATAAATAAACCCCAGATACCAGGGCCTCCGCTTGGGTTGCCAGGGGGCGTGGCCAGCCTGCAAACCACCACAGGCCCCTCGCCCAGGCCGCCCCACACCCCAAGGGAACCCCCACCCTGATCTGGAACACCCTTCAGGGCAAACCAGCTGGCCCCCACCCGTGCACCAGGCCTCTATCCTATCTAATAAAAGAGTAATATGCAGATTGACCATCACTCCAACACACAAGATGGCTGCCCCCATGTGGACACAAGATGGCCACCACAAGATGGCCAGCAGGGGAGGGCAGTTGGGAGGGACCAGGTCTGCAAGGGAGGGCAGTTGGGGGTGATCAAGCCTGCAGGGGAGGGCAGTTGGGAGGGACCAGGCCTGCAGGGGAGGGCAGTTAGGGGAAAACAGGCTGGCAGGGGAACAGTTAGGCATCAATCAGGCTGGCAGGGGAGTGGTTAGGGGGTCATCAGGCTGGCAGGCAGAAGCGGTTAGGGGCAATCAGGAAGGCAGGCTGGTGAGCAGTTAGGAGCCAGCAGTCCTGGATTGTGAGAGGGATGTCCGACTGCCCGTTTAGGCCCGATCCCACCAAGATCAGGCCTAAACGGGCAGTCGAACATCCCTCGAGGGGTCCCAGATTGGAAAGGGTGCAGGCTGGGCTGAGGGACACCCCCTTCTGTGCACGAATTTCATGTACCGGGCCTCTAGTTCTCTAATAAACTATTTCATTTAAACTTTTTCAACAAACCTATGACATAGATTTTATTTTTACTCACTTGTCATGGTTAGTGTTATGTGTCAACTTGACTAAACTATAGAAACAAGTTATTCAAACACTAGTCTAGGCATTACTGTAAAGGTATTTTGCAGATGTGTTTAACATACACAATCAGTTGACTTTAAGTAAAGAAGGTTATTCATAATAATGTGCATGGACCTCATCTAATCACTTAGAAGGTCTTAAAAGCAAAACTAAGTTTTCTCAGAGAAGAAATTCTGCCTCAAAACTGCAGCATCAACTTCTGCCTGAGTTTCCAGCCTGCCAGCCTGTTCATCAGATTTCAGATGTGCCAGCCCCCACAATCAAGTGAACCAATTCCTTGAAATACTGCTTCTGTTTCTCTGGAGAACACTGACTGATAGACCACTTTGACAGATGAATAATGATATTCAAAATCGTTAAGCAAGTTGCTCAAGGTCACAACAGCTGCAAGTATAAAGCATCAGACAACTCCAAACCACTCATCCCATCCTCTGCTTCCTCTAAGCTGTCTGAATCTATTTTTAAAAATTGTGTGATCCTGAGAACTCTCATAGGAGCACTTCAAGTGTCTGTATGCTTATTATTAACATTAATAGTTATTACTATTATATACTTATTATACTTGTATACTTATTATTATTATTAGTGATGATTATAGCTATCATTTATTAAGTCATTCTTGTATGACAGGCATTGTAATGAGCATTTGCATACATGTTTATCTTACATAACCCTCACAAAAATCATGTAGGTAATTTAATATTACCATCATTTTATAGATGGTAAATATGAGGATCAGAGATGTCAAGTAACTTGCCCAAAGTTACACAAATAATAAAAGGCAAAGCTGGGATTCAATATATTGCTCTGTCCTGACTTCTCCTGAATTATTGCAAGTATAACCAAGTGATTACCCAGAAATTCTATGGAACCACCTGTAGGGCAATGTCTCTATTTGTTTAGGGTTCTTGGATCCTGAACCACCTCCAGAATCAATCAAAATTCTGGAACAGTTTCTAAAAGTACTGGTCTATCATTTCTACTCTGGATTACGTAGCTACCTTTACTTTCCCTTGCCTTAGATCAGTGGTTGGCAAACTGCGGCTCGCGAGCCACATGCGGCTCGCGAGCCGCAGTTTGCTGCTCTGTTGACTAATGAGTTTGCCGACCACTGACCTAGACTCTTGATTCCAATAATTACAGGCTGTTGTTGTTCCTTGTGATTAAGCCCCTGATGAACATGATTTATTAGATCAATGGCTCTTGAAAAGAAGCATTAAGGAAGAGAGAGGCCCAGTCTTCTGATTCCATGGAATAAACTTTGAAGTCAGAACACTTAGGTTCAAACCTTTGCTCTGTGACCTTGAGCACATCAGCTAAGTTTTCTAAACCTTAATTTCTTCAACTGTAAAATTGAAATAATTGCTAAGGGATGGTTTTAAGGATTAAAAAGGTAATATGAGGGAAACACTAGACCAGAGTATACAGATATAGCCTTACCAAATGTGAGCGATATACTACAGTTACAAAACCTTCAGGACTGGCTATTGTGGTCTCAGTCTGAGCAGAATACTTTAGCAGGCATTCTGGGAGCTCTCACTGGTCTCCAAATTGGAATTAACTGCTCAAGCACAGACACAGCCATATCTGTAGAATTCACTGGGTAGAGCTTATACTCAGAAACTGACATTTTAAAGCTAAATAGGCCTAAAACAGAGTTAGAGCAGAAACCAATGGTGTGTGTTCTCGCCATAGTACTATTAGTATTGTGTAGTAAGAGACTACTATGTCATTAGTTCAATTAAACTCTCATGTTTTACCCTTCAAAAGCTATTTCTGTATCAGATCCTGTGTTGGGTATTGAAATTATAGGAAATAATAAGGTATCATCTTGCCCTCAATCAGCTGCTAGTCTAGTGGCACTTATTTTGTGCCAGATACTCTTAACTACTCATTAAAGTTTCATATCAGTACAATGAAGTAGTTATTATTAGTCCTATTTTACAGATGAGGAAGCTGAGGCAATGACACAGAGTAACTTTTTCAAGGTCATGCTGCTAATAAATAACAGAGCCAGGATTTTAACATACCCTACTATACTACTGTACTCCAATAAGACTTCTTGTTACAGATACACTCATGGGAGAACCTCCTGTTGATGAGTGAGAGAGTCCCAAAAGGCTCCAGAAACTCTAGAGGATTGTTGCATGTTATTATCCTCTAAGAAATGGCAAATTCCCTGATCACAAATCAGAGAGTAACCAGGACACCAAATAATGAATTTTGGTGTACCTACCCATAGAATAGGCAAAAATATAGGGGTTTGTCTTTGTATTAGTTACCTTTTGCTGTATTAATAATTATCCCAAAATTCAACAGTTTAAAATATCAAACATTTATTATCTCACAGTTTCTTTAAGTCAGGAATTTATGCATAGCTTAACTAGGTGCCTCTGTCTCAAGGTCTTTTATGAGGTCACAGTCAAACTGTCAGCCAGGACTGTAGTCTCATATGAAGGCTCAACTGAGGGAGGATCTGCTTCTGAGCTCATTGATGTGGTTGTTAGCAGCATTCAGTTCCTCACAAACTATTGGTCAGAGGGCTTAAGTCCTTGATGTCTACCTCAGCTCCTTCCCGTGCTTCTCCCATAGGGCAACTCACAACATGGCTTCTGGCTTCCCTCAGAGTAAGTAAGCAAGAGAGATAAAGAGGACAAGCTTCTAAGACAGAAGTCACCACCTTTTTATAACCTAGGCAGTTGACATTGCTTAACTTCTGACATATTTTATTTGTTAGGAGAGACTCAAAAAGTTTAACTTATACTTAAAGGGGGAGGATTACAAAGGACATGAATACCAGGAGTTAGGGATCTTAGAAGCTGTCTAGCACAATCTCTAACATCATCCAAAGGCAGGAAGCTCTGCGATGGCTCTGACAGTAGATCATTAGTCTGATTTGTTGCTTTCAAGTACTGGAGTATTCTACACCACTACATTCAGAAGAGTTCCCTATACTGAGGATCAGACACTAAGTCTAATAATATAAGGTACATTAAGATTTTACTTACATATCTATGATTTTCATTCATTTCATTTTTCCTTATTTCTAGTTTTTGCCAGACATGTTTTTAAAAAGTGCTATAAAACTATATTGTTCCTTCCTTAACTCTTCAACATTTCTGTTCCATCCTTCAAAAGCTACCTCTTGACTCAGATCCAGGAAGATTTCCTTAACTAATCTTGCCTGGCATAAGGGAGTTTTCTTGTCTGAGACCCAAGTTAGTTCCTTTAAGGCACACATATAGGGAAATAATAGCAGATTATGTGGGGAATTTTGAATAGACACGGCTGATGACACTTTTTCCCTGCCTTAAGGGGAAGCAGGTATACCCACAGCCTTCTAAATATTATATATAATTAACACTTGTGAAAACAATTTTCTGTATTATGGGCCTGCGTGGATTTCAACTCTTTCTTCCTGTCTTAGCTGGCCTAACAGGTATTGACCTCTGAGCTACTTAGCTGTCTGCCACTACTGCCTTTGGTTAATTAAGCTTGCCTATCAGCAAAGTCAACTTGATTTTTCTTGGATGGTTTGTTCCTCCAAACTGCAATTTTTTGCAGATTTCATTTTATCTAACCAAACCACAAGTTCTGCTCCCTCCTGGCTATCCTCTGTCCTGCCAATACTTATTCCATATTATAAAGACTACCCTTTTTCACTTTGAGCAGATCCTCTGCCTCTATCAGGAAAACAATGATTTTGGGCACAGATGCCTTGTTACAACCTTACCCAAGCCTTTCCTGTTTAGGCTCTGTATCAAACTTGAAAATATTATTTCCAATTCCTTATCTCTACCATCAAATATACCTGTTCCCTGGCCAGTGTCCTCAGCACTCTCTACCTGAAAGCTAAGTCATGCTGAGTTGTTGATTGCTGAGAATACCTTGATAAGTTACACTATACAGAAGGACTCCCACTTTTGTTACTGAAGAAAAACTGCTAGAGCACAAAGTGAATAGCTATGGTAGAATTTCTGGCACTATGTCAGAATAGTGGGATTATTACTTCTGATATAAGGGCATAATAGTAATACCTTTCAAGTGACACTCTTGGTGCTCCCCTGCTTCATTTATGCAAAAGATCAGTCCTTCATAGAACATATCCATCAGGGTTATGTTCTGAGATACCCAGTAGATGTTTGAAACCACAGATAGTTCCAAACCCTATATATACTATGCTTTTTCCTATACATACATATTTTTTCACATAAAGGAATTATTTTGTGGTTTCTCTTTGGCATATCCAAATTTCCAGCATCACTATTCTTGTGATTTGGGACCATCATTAAGTAAAATAAAGGTTAATTGAATACTAGTCCTATAATACCATGGCAATCACCCTGCTAACTAAAATCGCTACTGACAAATGGACAAGGAACATATACATAGTGGATATGGTGGACAAAGGGATGATTCACATCCCAGGTGGGATGAAGTGGGATGGCACAGATTTCATCACAATACTCAGAATGGTTCACAATTTAAAACATATGATTGTTTATTTCTTGAATTTTCCATTTAATATTTTTATACTGAGGTTGGCTGTGGGTGACTGAAACCAGGGAAAGCAAAACCACAGATAAGGAGGGACTATTGTATATCTATGTAGGTTCAAGACAACCTTAGGTAAAGTCTTAGTAGATAAAGTCATTATGGGAAACTAGGGATATTAAAGCTTTTCTTAAAATTTGAGACTGAAAACCAAGGACAACTAGTCTCTCCTACCTTGAGGCTCAAACATGCAGAACTTTCAAAAGAACTTGAAGCTAGGTAGATGATAAAGCATGGTTGCATTCATGCCAGGCTCTCTTGTAGGCCAGAAGCAATAGCTGCATTTAAATTAGATGTACATCCATGGCCCAGTCAGTTAATGATTGACATGGTGTAAATTACTGTGATCTTTGGGACATGTCTGGCCTATAAGAACTCTTCTAATTACTTTGTTCATTGGAGATTTGTGATAAGCAGGTAAGAGCCATGTCCTCTACAGGTGAATGTATAGAAGCGAGCTGTCTAGGACAGATTCCTCATTTACTAGCATTAGCCAAGCTCCTTCTAGATTCAAATAAGATATATGTCCATTAATATCTGACTTAAATGGAATTCTTTCATTCAATAAATAATTTCAT
Source organism: Plecotus auritus (assembly GCF_963455305.1). Classification (NCBI taxonomy): domain Eukaryota; kingdom Metazoa; phylum Chordata; class Mammalia; order Chiroptera; family Vespertilionidae; genus Plecotus; species Plecotus auritus. The sequence continues at coordinate 101,869,773 of NC_137784.1, forward strand.
TGTATATTTTCCTTTTTGTTTATCTCTTTTTTTCTCCCCATGAAAATGCAAGCTTCATAAGAGCAGGGATGTTGTTTGTCATGTTTCCTGTCGTAATGCTAGCTCCTAGAACAGGTTCTTTGCCAAGAGTAGGTCAGTAAATGTTGGTTCAGTGAACATAAACACTATGGGTCTTCATTGATACTTACCAATGTGTTTCCCTGCTCAGTTCTTTCTCTTGTTCACCACACAAGTTGTTATTCTCCACTTCTTCACTCTTCTTGAACCTCCAATCTTTGCATGTAAATTCTCAGTAAAACATGCCAACTCCCACATTTAACAACAAATAGAAGACATCAGAATTTCCTCAACCACGCTCTATAAACCTACAAACATACATTTGCTGCATCACTCTGATCTCTCCCTCTGTTTTCTCATGACATTTTCCCTGTGTCTGTCTGTCTTCACATGACATTTTATTCTTCTTATAAGGACACCTATTATGTTGGATTAAGGGCCGATCCTATTCCAGTATGATCTCATCTTGACTAATTACATCTGCAATGACAATTTCCAAATGAGGTCACATTCTGACATACTGAGGGTTAGGACTTCAACATATCGTTTTGGAGAATACAAGTCAACCCATACTGCCTTCTAACAATTGCCCTGTATCATTCTCCTCTTAATCCACACTTGCTGAATGAGTTGTCTATACTTTCACTACCTAATACATTTAAATCAGATTCTATTATCATCACATCTCTACTAGTAAATCTACTTTTACTTTCTTTTACCATGTCCAATGTATGCTTTTTCTTTTAAAATTTATTAAATGCTTATTTCTAGAATTTTTCATTTAGTTTTTTCTAACTATAGTTGACCATGGGTAACTGAAACCCTGGAAAGTGAAACTGTGGATAAGGGAGGAACTACTATATAAGCTAGAAAAAAATTGTTCTAAAAAAAGCATCTCATCACATTGAGTGCTGAAGTTGTTTTTACATATACAGCTCTAAATATTTTGACATATCCTTAGAAAACCAGGAGTTTATCTAAAAGTCTTCTAATTTTTTACAATAGTATAATACATTGAAAAGTACAACTTTGCCTATTGTCCAGACATTCTGATATATGCCTTTTTAGACCTTTAAAAGCACAATAACTGCTAACTACCAAGTTGCTATGGAATATAAGGTTACCCAAAAGAATCATAAGTATTGCATCATCTCCATTGTAGAGAAAATTCAACTATAATTTTCATACAGCATTGTTTCCAAGGCATGGTTTGTTCCAAGTTATCAAAAATTGCTTGATAAATGAACTTTTAGAAATCAACTATTTTGCTAGTTAGGAATTGCTTATGTTATGTATGTGGCATTTTTCAAGGTTTTTGAACACAATGCTAGAAAAGATCCTGTGGTACTTGGCTAATCAAAAGGAATCCAAATCATTTTCATGGTGATATTTCCTTCATCTCACCAATATATAGTGAGAGACATACACCGCCAGCTCCCAGACTAGGTATAAGAATGTTTTGATGTATTGCAAAAATATCCTCAGTAGGTCAATACATATTGAGTTGCCTCAGTCTCTTTTGCCTCACACATGTACACACTTTCCCAAGAGACTCCTAAATAAACAAAATCCACCTCAAAACATCAAAAAATTGCACTATTAATATCATTATCTTTCCATAAAAGGGGGAGAAACAAAACCAAAGCCCAAATTAAAGATTTAGTCAGGGAATCTTAACACCACACAAATTCATCCCCACCTCCCCTCCTTGATGCCTAGAGAAGAGACTGACCTTCTTTGCCTGATGTACATGGACCTTCACAATCAGACCCCAGTTTAACTTTCCAGGCTCCTCTTTCTTCCTAAACATAGAACCTTCATAACAAATATTCCCTTCATTCGTCCCTGAACACCTTATCTCCCCTGCCTGATCATCTCAGGCTGCTTCTCTTCGCTATCAGGAGGCAGTCTGATACACTGAAAGGAGAATTAATTCTAGAGTATGAAAAATCCAGATTTAAATCTTGGCTCTGTCATTTAACAGTCATGTGCCTTTAGGCAAAGTTTCTTAGTTTCTTAAACCTTAGTTTCCTCACCTGAAGAGTGATGATGAGCCCAGCCATGGTGGTTCAGTGGTTGATCATCAACCTATGAACCAGTAGGTCAGGGTTTGATTCCAGGTCAGGGCACAGGCCTGGGTTGCCAGCTTGATCCCAGTAGGGTGCATGTAGGAGGCAGCCAATCAATGATTCTCTCTCATCATTGATGTTTCTATCTCTCTCTCCCTCTCCCTTCCTTTCTGAAATCAATAAAAAAGTATATTTAGAAAAATAAAAATTTTAAAAATAAAGAAAGAAAAAAAAAATGAGGATGATAATGTTGCCTACCTTACAGAACATTATGTGGATTAAGTGAGATAATGCATGTAATGTACCTAGCTCATATTAGCTTTCCAACAAATAGGATATAACATCATCATTATTGTCCTTTTTTATTTTTTAAGGCATAGTCCATAGCTCAATCTTCAGCCCAGCTCACAGGGATATCCAATTTATCTGAAGTTCAATATTTTACTACATCTATATCACATATCTGGTACTTAATATTAGTTTTATTTTTAGGTGCAAATACTGTTTCTACCCAAGTACACTGAAAGCTTATTTAGAGCTAAAATTATTTCAACCTTCTCTGTATCATCCCAGATAAATTTTTATACAGAAGTAGAACCCCCAAAATATATGTTGAGTGTCTAAGATTATAGATGCAGAATTAGTAGGCATTGGTTGGTAAGATGATGATAAAAACTTGAATGATAATAAAATTAAATTATAAATGATGTTCTTACAACTAACATTTTATTGAACACTTATAGTTAATAAAAACAATATGCATCAAGTATTAATTATATGGAAGACACTCTGCCAGGCACTTGACAGATATGGCATTTCATCCTCACAACATTGTGAAGTAGATATTATTAGTTCCATTTCACAGTAGAGGAAACTGAATCTCACCAACATATTTCTGGGAGCCAGGACCCAAATCATTTGACTCCAGATTCTGAGTTCTAAACCTATAGGCATAATGCCTTATGAAGATACAAATATTGTCCAAAGGACTTTACAAATTTTTAGAGGTCACTTCACTATTGATACTCAGACTGCACCTGGCTAAGGTGAAAATGTGTATATAATAATAACATTTTCAGCATTCATGGTGGGAAAAAAAAACACAGGGAGTTTTAGTTTACAAGACCATCTCCACACTTATCCACTGCATGTTATTTTTGATTATTCTTGAAATGAGGATCCAATCTATGTGGGAGAACAGGCGAGGGTGATCAAAAGGAGGCAGATAGATGGACAGATGGCTGGAGGAGTAGATGGCCACGTGGGAGAGCACAAGGACTGTTGCATGCTGTATCCCAGGAAAGTTCAGTGTCCATCAAGGAGAGAAAATGATTGGGAAACACTTTTCAGTGCAACACACCAAATGGAATAAGAGCCTATTCATCTACTTGGAGCAAGAAAAAAATAACAAGTGCCCACTGCCTGTGTGGGTGTTCTTGGTCTTTTCCAGCAAGGTGTGCATTTTTAAAAAGATTAGTACAATAGGGCACAAAGAGTCCTATTGAAAACATCTGCCTGCATAGACTTGGCAGATTTGTACCATGGAACAGTTCCGTCTGACATTTAAAATGTGGCAAAACTACTTAAATTCAATTTAAAAATAAGTTTTCTATAGCCCCTTATTTTCTTCTTATAAGCATGAGTTCAATGAAGATGGCATCATGAGCTTTACATGATGCCCCCTAGAATGAATGCTTGCCAAAAAAAAAAAAAAAGAATAGTGGCATTAAGGGAATGACAAGCTGATTTGGCTGCAATGATTCCCAGGCTCATGCCCGAAAAGACTATGCTCTCAAGAAAGAAAACTTGTGGGTGGAATTTGGATTGGGGTTTAAACTAGGATGTAGCTCCAAACCACTGCAGCCAAGTTCACAAATAGAACATGAAATCAATATCTTCTCTCTGGTAAATAGTGACTCATTTCAATTAACAAATGGCAAAGAGTAAAGGGAATAGAGAAGGGCATTTTCTGTAATGTCACTGATGGCCCAGTGACTTGGGCCTGCATCCTGATTTCTTCACAGTGGTTGAATTTGATGAAAAAATTGTAAAACTCTGGTTGAATAGGTTATATAGCATAGCTAGTGACTTATTCTTGTTCTACAGCATAATGATTGGAAATTCAGAACTCAATAGACAGCCAATGAGATACTGGCTCAAAAGTGTCATATACATTCTCCAAATTATCTCCCTGTTAGAACTATGGCCAGGAGCTAGAGAACATATTGTCACTATACAATAAGTTTTCTTGTTTTGAGTGTTGTAGAGGAAAATTACACCCTTCTCTCCAAATGTATGCCTCTGTCTGTCCCCTTCACTGCACCTCCACAAGAGAAGAGGAGTTGATGTACTTATTGGTCAAACCCTGAGCTGTACACCTGAAATTTTCGGGTCACATTTGATCAGAGGATATAGTTATTGTTTCAGTACCCACTCATAACACTCTCTCACTTGTACTTCTGGAAAGGGTCTATAGTTGATGCAGATTTAAGTTTTCCTCTTCTTCCATGCCTTCCTCTTTCTTACTTTCCTGCCTCAGGAACAAAAGTTCGCATTCTTTTTGTCTTCTCTTTGTGCCACTCCTTGTAGGTGATTGGATCAATGTACTCAGGGCTGTTCTTAAGATCTGGCTCTTCTCTCTCTCTCTCTCTCTCTCTCTCTCTCTCTCTCTCTCTCTCTCTCTTTCTCTCTCTCTCTCTCTCTCCCCTTGCTCCCTGCCCCAAGCAGGCACATTGAAATACACAGGTCCCAAGATTAGGATTAGGGAGTAGAGATGAGAAATATATTCTATTAAGCCATCCTCTTAAGCCCCATCATCCCACTTAGTTTTACTCAAAGATTATATAAGTACTGGCTCTGCTATTAATGAAATAGTAATTAGATTCTTATTTGATTATTGTTCTTTGCACATAGCTTCCTGATACAGAACTCTACAAGAAGAAGGGGGATCACTGAAAGAACAGGAACCAGTTAATTTTGGAGTCCAACGCTAAAATACCAATCTGAGACTAGATTACTAAAATAGACATCTGTCTATTCCTCTCACCTCCATTTAAACCTTTTTTTGCCCATCCTTATTATTATAACTAGAATCAATGTTCTACTTTAAAAATATTTTCATATTACACATTTCCTTAAAACCATTTTAAAAAATTTGTTTATCCTTGGCATGACTTCAAAGACCCTAAAATGGTCCTGGTAAACTGTAAATGAGTGGTTCTCAAAATTTGTGTCAACAAATTGGTATGTTTGTCCTACTCCAGAAACAGGTTTGGTAAGACTGAAGAGAAGCCTGGAAATCTGTAATAGAACATGCCTTAGATTATTCTGACACATATTCTAAGCACCACACTTTGAGAAGTACTTCCTTGTGGTGGTACAGACTGACCTGCCCTCATCTTTTTCTTCTCCTCCTCATCTGACTCCCTCTACTCTTCCTGAAATATTGTGTTCATGGACTTAGAAAATTACTTTATGTAGGCATTCTTGCCACAGATAGTCTCATAGATACATTTCCAACTTCTGTACCTAATCACACTTTTGAATGGCTCTAAAAAGTCCAAATTTTATCCAATGAGAGAAACATCCAGGAGTAGTGGAAAGAGCACTGGATCATTTATCAGAATTTAGATCCAGACTACCACTTTTTAGCTTTGTGATTTTAAGCAAATCATTTGATCTGTCTGCAACACAGTTTCCTCCTCTGTATTAAGGTGGTAATGTGAAAGGCAGTGTAGTGTAACAGTTAAGAGTATGGAGCAGAGCCCAGACTGAGGGGAATCAAACCTTGGCTCTGCAAGTTGCTAGGTGTGTGATCTTGGGCATCTTACTTCACCCCTTCATTTTTCAGGTTTGTTGTCTGTACAGTGTACCTGATAATAAGTGTAAATAACTTATGTGGTAAAATTTAAATGAGCTATATGGGCAAGTGGTTGGCACATAGTAAGCACAATAAAGGTGTTAACTATTACTATACTCTACTATATTGGGATAAAATTATTGCAGTAACTACCTCAGAGGGTGGGTATAAAAATAAAAATTATATGAAATTATGTATGATAAAGTGCTCAATAAACTATGAAGTGCCATATAAATGCAATCATTTAGTTGAAATCTGTTAGTTCTAAAACTAAACTCAGACTGCACAGCAAAGGCTAATACCTCATCTATATAACAATGTCTGAAGAAAGCTTATTGCTTACCCCTGGGCTTAACAGCTCCAATGTTTTCAACAGTTTCTTATATCACATAGCTATGGTTTCTTCATCATCTTGGTTATAATTTATGGATGTGGTATATTTGGTTATTCACTTTTTAATTCATCAAACATTTCACGAACACAACATTATTTTCTTTTTTTAAGTTTTTTTTATTTCTTTATTGATTAAGGTGTTACATATGTGTCCTTATTCCTCCATTACTCCCTCCTACCCCCCCACTCATGCCCTCACCCCCCTGTTGTCCGTGTCCATTGGTTAGGCTTATATGCATGCATACAAGTCTCTTGGTTGATTTCTCCCCCTTACCACCACCCTCCCCTACCTTCCCTCTGAGGTTTGATGGTCTGATTGATGCTTCTCTGTCTCTGGATCTATTTTTGTTCATCAGTTTATGTTGTTCATTATACTCCATAAATGAGTGAGATCATGTGATATTTATCTTTCTCTGACTGGCTTATTTCACTTACCATAATGCTCTCCAGTTCCATCCATGCTGTTGCAAATGGTAAGAACTCCTTTTTTACCACAGCGTAGTATTCCATTGTGTAGATGTATCATAGTTTTTTAATCCACTCATCTACTGATGGGCACTTAGGCTGTTTCCAAATCTTAGCTATGGTAAATTGTGCTGCTATGAACATAGGGGTGCATATATCCTTTCTAATGGGTGTTTCTAGTTTCTTGGGATATATTCCTAGAAGTGGTATCACTGGGTCAAATGGGAGTTCCATTTTTAGTTTTTTGAGGAAACTCCATACTGTTCTCCACAGTGGCTGCACCAGTCTGCATTCCCACCAGCAATGCACAAGGGTTCCCTTTTCTCCGTATCCTCACCAGCACTTGTCATTTGTTGATTTGTTGATGATAGCCATTCTGACAGGTGTGAGATGGTACCTCATTGTCGTTTTCATATGCATCTCTGGGATAATTAGTGACTTTGAGCATGTTTTCATATGCCTCTTGGCCTTCCTTCTGTCTTCTTTCGAAAGTATCTATTTAGGTCCGTTGCCCATTTTTTGATTGGGTTGTTTATCTTCCTTTTGTTAAGTTGTCTGAGTTCCCTGTAAATGTTGGAGATTAAGCCCTTATCGGTGATAATATTGGCTTTCTTGTTGTTTTGTTGATGGTTTCTTTTGCTGTGAAAAAGCTTTTTATTTTGATGTAATCCCATTTATTTTCTCTTTAGTTTCCATTGCCCTAGGAGCAGTATCACACTACTACATTTTCATCCCATCTTTCTAAACTGTAAAAACTTTTAAATATTTACAGTGTTAGTGGGCATGCTGTCTACATATTCAGGTGTATATTACAGCACTGTAGTTAGATAATCATATACTTTACAAAGTATTTTAAAACAGTATCTAAGGACTTTAAAACAGTAGTTAGTAATTGATCAATAAACATTAGCTATTATTATTTGGATGCCTGGAATGTGAGCTGTGTGGCACTCAAATAATAATAGCTAATACTTATTGATCAATTATAAGATACTGCTTTAAAGTCCTTAGACACTATTCCCAAAATTATATATATAGCTAATATATATATATATATATATATATATATATATATATATACATCTTATCTTCACAACAATTCTATGAAATAATTGCTACTTCTGTTTCATTTTATAGATCAGAAAACTGGAGAATTGAGAGGTGATGTCGATTTCCTAAAATTCCACAGCTAATAAGTGGTAGAGCTATGATTTTAAATTTGAAGTCTAGTGCTAAAACCCACATGTAATCAGTGAGATATTTCTTTGCTTGTTATTGAAAAAATGAAATGGAATTAAGTAGCCATAATTTAACCCTCAGTGAAGCAATACTAGGCCTGTGTGATCACCATGGCCTTTTCTTAGTGTTTGCAATCCATTTCTTTATGAACTCATTAAAGATTTTCACTACAGATTAATGTTAACATTACTGGACTATAATTTTTAGAATCGAACCACCTCTTTGTAAAAAAATCAAATTAGCATTTTTTATTGCATTCAGTCAGAGACTCTTCTCATTGAATTAATATGGTTTTTCTCTAATCTATGACTAAGCAGCCTGCTTGCATATCATAATAAAAAGTCAACTTCCAGAATTTTATTAAATATTTAATTAGTGTCATTGGCAGAAAGGCAGAAAGCCTAACTAAAATATTAAAAATGTCTCTTTAAACCCATTCACTAGGGAATGAAATTAAGCAGAAGACAAAAAAAGTTTATATTCTAAGCAGACAACGGTAATTATCACATTGGACCACGCATCTGTCTAGCCACCTTCTGTTCACAAGATGAAATTAAAACTGTTGGTGTGCTGGATTGCTATTCCTGTTAGTTACAATCTCCTCCTATATGCCTGCAGGTAGGAATCCTCTGAAATTTCACTGAAATTTTGAGAAAGTAGAGTGAACCTTCTGTTTTTACTTCCTTGTCCCTAATAGGGTCTGTTACCAATCGCCCCCAGAAAAAGCTATTTATTGCTATCTCTTTTTATGGTTTTTCTTTTCATCTTCCTGCTAACTTTCTATGGAGAAACTTTATGTGAACATTCAATTAGGCAGGGAGTGGGAAAGTGGGAAGCAGGAAATAAAGTGCTGGCTTTTATTCTTGGATGTGCACTGTGGCAGTATTTTGGTCAAAATTGTTCAGGTCCCTATAAATTTTATGGAATATTATAAACCCCCAAAATTGAAAAAGTGAATCCTCAAAAAAAATTGACCATCATTTTCCAACTTGTGTACTGTGGACCGTGAATGCAGAGTTATTTTTAAGGGTGTGTTGGAGGGAGGAAGTTATATGTTCAAACAAGTTTTGGAAAATTGTACATTTTCTACATAAGTGGACATAATTTATAATTTCAATCAACAATATTTCAAGTTTTTAAAATTTCAATTACTATTTAAAATTTTAATTCAGCAAATGTTTGCTGGTGACCCTCTATATTTCAGAAACTGCTGCAGGCTAGTGATTGAAAGGTGAATAGGGCAAATGTAATCCCTGCCTGAATGGAGCTAACATCCTAGTTGGAGACACAGAAAATATACAAGTCAATGAGTAAATACATGAGATAATCTTAGATAATAATAAATGCTTTGAATTAAATTAAATAGAGTGATGAGACTGAGCATATTGGAACAACTTTAGATAGAATCTTCAGGGAAGGGTTCTCCAAGGAGGTGATATTGATCTGAAATGCCCTGAGGCAGGAAAGAGTTTTGTGTGTTCAAGGAACAGCAAAGAATCTGAAGTGATTGGAGCAGAGTGTTAAGGGAAAGAGGAGTCCCGGTGATGTTGAAAATTAAGGTAGGGGCCAGCTCATGTAGGGCCATGTAAACTGTGGTATGGTAAGAGATCAACCAAAGGACTTGTATACATGCATATAAGCATAACCAATGGACACGGATAGTAGGAGGGTGAGGGCCGGTGCTGGGGAGCAGGAGCAGATGGGGAGAGGTCCATGGGGGGGGGGGGGAGAAGACATATGTAATACTTCAAACAATAAAGAATTTTTTTAAAAATGGGGATATGATGAATACAGTCTTGCCTACTCCTCAGAGTTGGTTTCTCCTGCCTCAGGGCCTTTGCACAGGCTCTTTTCTTGCTAAATTGCTCTTCCTCACCCCTTTTTCTTTTATCGAATGGATTCCACTTCTCCTTTAGGACTCAGTCAATCATTATACCTGCCTAACCAGGTTGGGGGGGGGCGGGGGGCTGTGGTAGGAATTAAATGGTTTTGAGTAGGAAAGTGGCTTAACTCAATTTACATCGAGACTCTGAAAAGTCCCACCTTAAAGAAATGTGATTAGCATTTTTTTGTTTGTTTGTTGTTGTTGTTGTTGTTTTTGTTGTTGTTGTTAATCCTCACCAAGGATATTTTTCCATTGATTTTTAGAGAGAGTGGGAGAGGGAGAGACAGAAATATCGATGTGAGAGAGACACATCAATTGGTTGCCTCCTGCACGCACCCCAACCAGGGCTGGGAACCTGCAACTAAGGGACGGACATGCCCTTGACCAGAATTGAACCCAGGATTCTTCAGCTCTATCCACTGAGAAAAACCGGCTAAGGCTGCTTAGCACTTTTAATCTAGTAATTCCCAAGCACATTTGACTATTACAGAGTTTTATCCCTATAGAACACATTTTTAACATATTGCATAGCAGCATTCCATAGCGCACCAGTTTAGGAAATACTTGAAATAAATTTATGAGTGAAATAACCATTTTGCAATATTATGGGATGCTTGAGGATATACTGAAAATACAAATGAATACAGGCAGACAGATGATGGAGACAAGTACAGACATTTCCCCCATAGTTTTAGAAAAGGTGCACAGTAGATTATAAAGTTGGGTTAGGTTTGGGCAGAAGGTAAGTTAGGGTTCTTTTATATTCTTGCAAAATAAGCACATTTTCTCTTCTCAAACACTGACACTAATTGTTGTCAGGAGGACTTCAATTCATCTGTCCTTTATCCAAGCTTTGCTCATAGAGGGTTCTGAAGGAAAAGTAATTGAACCTAGAGCAATGTTTATGTGGTTCACTTTAAGAAACAAATCAGCCAAGGACCTCCAGTTTGATTCCAGTCAAGGGCACATACCTTGGTTGCAGGCTCCTCCCAGCCCAGGCCCCAGTGGGGGCACTTGTAAGAGGCAACCAATTGATGTGTCTCTCTCATTATTAATATTTCTCTCTGTCTTTCCCTCTCTCTTCCACTCTCTCTAAAAATCAATGGGAAAATATCCTTGGGAGAGGATTTTTAAAAAAAATAAATAAATCAGCAATACAGCATTATTTTTCACAATATGTATCTCAGAATAGTAAAGGAGAAGTGGGAAAATGAGTAAGAAGAGACAGCTGAGTAGTAGGTAAGAGAAAGGGGATGTTCCAGTTGAATTTGTGGGGCTCAAAACATGATGGATGCCAGCAAGCAATGTCATCTTCTTGTGGGATATAGAAAGATAAACTTGAGAATAAGAATGAAGACTTGATGGGTGACAGTTGAGTTGAGTGGTTAGAACCATGGGCATTGAAATCAGGCTTAGGTTTCAGACCCAGCTATTCCAGTTACTGTGCGGCATCAGACAAGTTGTTTAATCCCTCTGAGACTTATTTTTCTCATGAATTAAATGAAGATGATATGGTATTTAGCACATAATGATGTTGAGGGGGTTAAATGAGATTATATATTTAAAGAGTTGAGTGCTTTGCCTGGTATAGTATGCATTATAAAATGTGTCTGTTGTCAAATTTATTAATGTCTAGGTCTTCAGGAGAGAGAAATGGAAATGTAGATCAGTGCTGTCCAATAGAAGTTTCCATAACAATGGCAATATCCTTTATTTGAGCTGTAGTAGCTTAGCTGCTAGCCACCACATGAGACCATTGAGCTCTTGAAATATTTCTAATGCAACTGAGGAACTGAAATATTAATTTTTTAATTTTAATTAATTTAAACTTAAGCAGCCATGAGTATCTACTAGTTACTGTATTAGACAGTGCAGCTATGGGTGCTCAGAATTATGGAACTTATGTGGAGAAAAACGGTTGAAATGTCTTTGGATTTGGAAGGGGAAGGAGCAAAGAGAAGAAAGTTGATTAAAAGGAGAGACAAACAGAAGGAATGAAGCTTCCAAAAGAATTAAGATGAGAACATAAAAAATCCTTGGTTCTATCATCCAGCCAAATAGAAACCCTACATGAGGATGTCATCCAATTACCCTCAATCACATACCTAGTATGTACCTTTATCTTGTATCTACAATCCAGTAATTTCTCTCAGCATTTCTTGACCCTTTTTCTATTTTCAAACTGCATTGTGTCCTAAGGTAATGTGTTTTATACATTTACCACCTTCTGGATAAAGAAGTTTTCTACTTTATTGCTTTCAAGCTATCTTCTCCAGTTCCAAGTAATACCGTGTTTCCCCGAAAATAAGACAGTGTCTTATATTAATTTTTGCCCCCAAAGACACACTAGGTCTTATTTTAAGGGGATGTCTTATTTTTCCATGAAGAAGAATACGGTACACATTTATTGTTAAATGAAAATAAAGGAAATTTATTACCTGTATACGGTACGGTAGTACAGTAGTTGTCAACACAAACCAGACAAACTGTGAATCCTATAGTATCAAGAATTTACTCATTTATTCAATGACAATCATGTCATCATCTTCTGGAACATCATCATAACAATCCAATTCCTGAATTTCCTGGTGAATTTCTTGTGACTCCATTTCTTTCAGAATCAGTGGACCAAATCTCTCATGTTTAGCAATAGCACTGTCTTTAAATGAGTACTTCTTGTCAAGGTAGCCTGCTCGCAGTGCATTTGCAATGCAACTGTCAGTGATTTTCTCCCATGAATCCTTCACCCAAGTCACAACTTATTGCAGTTTAGGTTTCACAAAGTTTCCACGCTGATTTCTCTCCATTCTATTTTCAATGTAGTCATTAATTTCCATGCGCAAATTGTCTTTGAATGGATGTTTATAGCAATATCAAGAGCCTGGAGATAGGCCGTCATTCCTGCGGGAATCATTATCTGATCTATTTTTCTTTCGTGAAGAAATGTCTTCATGTCTTTAGCGTGGTGAGTGCTGGCTGCATCCCAGACTAGCAGACCTCTTTGGCTCCCTCGCATAACAAGCAGCAGCATTAAATCAACCCACTTTCTTATAACTGCTTGTGTGGCCCAGGCTTTTTCAGTTTCAAGAATAAAAACGCCCAAAACACGTTCAATCTTTTCCTTTTTGCCCTTAGAAATGATTAAAGGTGGGATTTTAGTGCCATCCAGACGAATTGCCAAAATACAGGAAACACGTGCACTTTCGTAAGCAGTGGAGGGAATGTACGCTAAGGAGGCACCCACTGTTCAATTGTTGTTTGAGATGATTGGCCCATAAACACTGCAGTTTCATCCATAGCAATCATGTTGGAAAGATTGTATTTAGAGAAGTCAGCATCATCAATAAAGGACTTGAATGCAAGTGCTCACTTAATAACTTGAGTATCTTCCAACCTAAACAATGTTGTAGATCTTCTTAAAGACAGTTCACTTCGCTGAAGGAAATTATCCAGCCAGCGTTGTGATGCTTTGAAGTCTTCGGGGGCTATGCCAAACTGTGGTGTTATTGCAAGGGCAAATTCTTGAATCTGAGCCCTATTCACAACCAAAGCCTTTGCTCTCCTGTCAACAACCCATTCACAGATCAGGTCTTCCAGCTCGGAAAATAATGGTTGCCGACCTGATCCACACTTGTGCTTTTTAGAATTTCCCTTGTCCACTTGTTTAATGAGGTTACCATACTCTGCTTGCCATTTTTGGACCAATTGGATACTCAACAACTTCTCTTTGCAGAAAGCAGTAAGATTTTGGCCCCAAGAGTCTTCCACGATTCCTTTCTTGTACTCCACGGAGTAGCTTTTTCTTTTTGCGCTCATTTCTAAGGGTAAGAAAAAAAAGGAATTGGGGTATCAAGGTGGGAGGAGGGGGATCACTCAAAATGACACAGGGGGGAACAGAGGGGGGAATCAAAATGGCACAGGAGAATCAGAGGGGGGATTACCATTTTAGTAACCCCTTTTGATCCTCCTGTATCATTTTGATTGCCCCCTCTGATCCTCCTGTGTCATTTTAAGTGATCCTCCTCCCCCCACCCCTGTGCCACTGAACACCTTCACCAGACATCCCCCCTACCCCTTTATCAGACATTTACCCCCTGTGGCCTGCCTGGGGACTGTCACTGGGCTTGCTGGGGCCTGGATCTGGGCTGGAGCAGGGTCTGCCACTGACTGAGAACCTTCAGTCATCAGGAAGGCGGCCGCGAGCATCAGGTAGTGTCACCAGAGACAGACCAGCACTCACCACCTTCGCCGCGTCCCGTCCGCTCTAATCCTCCTGTTCTTCTACACGCATCTGCGAAAGTCTCCTCCTCTCTCCCGCCCCCCGCTCACCGCTCACTCCGACCTCTGCTCCGCCTCCACACAGCAGTGACGTCAGGACTCTGCGTAACGTCACTGGTTGTTAGATGCCAGTCGGGGCGGCCCTAGCGACCAGTTTACGGTAAATTAATTTTCATTCTGAGACAGAGCCTGGGGGCCTTATTTTCGGGGGATGCCTTATATTTCACTCAGAAGGAAACCTGTAAGTAAGTCTTATTTTCGGAAGATGTTTTAGTTTCGGGGAAACACGGTAGTACTTGTCTTTGACAAGTTCCAAGTGCTTTAAAGATATCCCTCAAATTACCCAATGGTAAGTGAACATGTTAATTCTTCTCCAGAGAGTCTTGGCTAATATAACTGCATTTAGTCTTCAGGAGACTCAGGGTCAGATTAAGCACTCGGAAGTATCCTGATTTGCCCTAACCTGCCTTAGTACTTAAAACCCCTGTGATTAGAGTTTTCTGTTGAGTAAAGGCTTTGCTTTTAGAAGCCCATTAAAATGCAAGTATGTCACATTGGAAGCCAGAAGCAACCACTTATCATCTTGATTTACATTCTTCACATTGGAGGACCTGGTACTATGTCAGTTTGGATTTGCAAAGAGTACATGGGGAAAGGCCCAGATCGTGAAGGGTCTGCTGCCTAGCATGGAATACCACAAAAGATTAAGTATAACAGCCCTATGCATCGTCACAGGAAATAAAAAGAGACAACTGAAGAAGGGCATCAGATAACACCAATGTCAACAAAATTTAATATTTTACCTCCTCCACAATGCAATTATTTTTTGTTGCTTCATTGTTTCAAATGGTTGGACTCATTTACCGGGTCCAGAAGCCACAAGATAAAGCTGTTATAACTCTCTTCACAGACAATGGACTGAAATGATTTACAGGTGGTAAACAGTGAAAAGCTAATGTTTCATTGGACTAATCATCTTCCTTAGAACTTTATTTGGCCTTTGAGTGTTTTCCAATCAATCTTTTTTATGTGAAGATTATCATTAACTCCATGTAGCCTCCAGTTTGGCCTCTTTTGACTCCATCTTCCCTGAATCTGTCAGTAAAATACCAATACATCATTTTGCCCAGACCCTCATCTTGTTAATGACATTGGCCCAGTACAAACTGAGTGCAAATGTAGTCAGTATTCAAGTAATGGCATTGTTTATAAAACGCTATGTTTTCCATTAAATTTAACAAACAATTCTTGAGTATCAACTATGTAGGGCTTGAACATAAATTAAAAATAAATTCCTGTCTCCAAGAAGCATATGCTATGGAATATAATCTTACTCTTCCTAGGTCATTCAGTATTTATTTATCACATTCCTATTTAGTATCTATTCTGCCATAAACTGTGCTAGGAGTTTGGCAGGTGATATAGAACAATATAGGCACATTCCCTACCCTCAAAGAGCTTTGCATCTCACAGTCATTTGTGATTTATTTTGGTGTAAGGCTCAGCTTATCTTAGTTTGCCTAGCACAAAAGCCATTTATTTGGTTATTTGTCTTATGTCTCCCTTAGGAAAGGCATGAAAGGAAAAGATGATATTTAACATAGGTTTAGAAGAATTTTAGCAAACAAGTACAAAAAAAAGAGGACCTTTGAGTCAGAAAAAAAGCCACACAGCATAAATAGAGTCATGTATCTGTCCAAGATATGAAAGTAATCAAGTTTGGGAGAACAGTAGAGTTCACGAGGAGGATAAAAAAAAAGCAAATCTGATTTTAAAAAAGTAAATCTAGAACATTAGATTGATAGAATACCAATAAGAGCTTTGAATGCTAGGGTGAGAATTTTATAGTTAATTCAGCAGATATACAGGGTTCAGATATACAGGGCTACACATGCCTTCTAGGTCTACAGGTTTTTTTGGAATAAATAAATGATATTACCAAATATGAACTCTCAGAAGATTAATGTGGCATCTTTACATTGGATGGCTAGGAGGTGAGAAAGACAGGAGTCAGGAAGACATGTCAGAAAGTTTCTGTAAAAGTCCAGATAAGACAACAAGAGCCTTTATTAGGAGAGTGTCAGTGGTCATGCAAAGGAGTGAATGGATCTAAAGTACAATCTGCATGACTTGGTTAATGACTTATTTTAAGTAGGAGAAATCAAAGAGGATGCCAAAGGTCAGGTAAAAAAAACTTAATCATATTTTTTTTACATTAGAGATTAAAGGTTTGCAAAGAAAGTTTGTTTCAATTTCTGTGGGTTCTATGGAGAGCTTACCTTTTCAGAAAGGGTTCATCAATATTGAAAATAAATTGTGAGGACGCGGAGTCGCCTCCATCTGGAACCGGAAAGTGGAGCTTATCGGAAGCCTGAGAATCCACAACTGTGGCACCCACGGAACAGCTGCGAGCCCCAGAACAACGCTCCCCAATTGGCGCAAACACACGGGTTCAGAGGAGCTCTACACTCCACCATGGAAAGCTCAGATTTCGCCTAGGATAAGGTGAGGTCTCTGGTCCCAGCGCGAGAGAGGAACGCGCGTTTTGCAGGAGCTGGAGGACCAGGGAAGTCTGTGCCTAGAAAAATCGGTGGCTGCTGGGGCTGGCGTGATCTGTGAATGTGGAAGGGGGTCCTCAGAGCTGCTAACAGAAGGGCTCTCTAAAAAGCAACCCATTTTGATCTGAAGTGCAGGGACACCCTAAGAATTCCAGGGGTGTGCCAGACTTACGCGCAGCCACGGAGTGCGCACACTTGGGCTTTTTCCTCTTGAAATTCTTGCTTCTGATTACTAAGCCCAATTCATAGGTTCACCCAGTTGGGGACACCCTGGGAGACTGCAGGGGAAAGTTGTTTTTCTGGAACCTGGGGATCGGAGCGGGGAGTGACCATCTGAGAGCCAGCTCTGAGGCAGCCCACTCCCACAAACCGGCTCTAACACTCCCTAGAGAGGCCATAGATAAACCCGGAAGTCAATCCAGAAACACTGCCACCCAGGGGCTGAATCACAAATTGACTCTTGTGTAATCAAAAATAAAGGAATACGAATTAAGACACACCGCCTGCTTAAAATCAGGACTGGCTTACATCACTGAAGAGCAGTGGAACGCAGGGAACTGCAATACTGTCCGGACTGAGAAACAGGCGTGCCAAACAGAACAACAGAGGAAGTGAATGACCTTCACTACTCCACATTTTATTTTTATTTTTTACTTTTTTATTTTCATTTTTTGCATCTTTTACTCAAGAAACTAATTTTTTTCCTCACTTGATTTTACCTTTTTAATTATTACATTTTTATTTTCAATCCGTATTATTACTACTGCTATTTTATCTTTTTTTTTTTTTTTAAGTGTCATTTTATTTTCTCTTCATTTTGTTTTGGGATTAATGTTCTACATTCTATTTTTATCTTTCCTTTAGCATCATTTTACTCTATCTCAAATCTACCTTTATGCCATCACTCTCTTCCTCACTTTTCCCTTTTCAGTGTCCTGTTTATCTTACCCCTTTCCTGCTTTAGATTTTCCCTATTCTTTCTGTTTACCCCCTTTTAAAATTTCACCCTACTTATATATCTAATCTCCAATCCCCTGCTCCAAGTCCATACACACCTCTCTCTTCGCTGTCTTAACTATCCAAAAAATTGTGTTTCTCTCTGTCCTTTTGTTGTTGTTCGCTTGAATGTAGATTATATCGAATTTTTATGCTTTTTTGTGAGATTGTTTTGCTTATTCTTCTTTTGTTTATTTTTTTGTTTGTTTAGTGCTTCAGCTTTCCCTTGCCTCACTCAATATTAGTTGGTGTTGTAGTTTGTATTAATCCCCAGGTACTTGTTGCTGGCATTTGCTGGGATAAGTGATTGTTCTATTGGAGTTTTATCCCCAATATATATAGTCTGTTTCCCTTTCTCTCTTAGTCTCTTTCTTGTCTCTCTTACTTTTTTTTCTTCTTTTTTTTTCCCTTTTCCCAATTTCATTTTGACACCCCCCTTTTTTTTTCTTCTTCTTTCTTTCTTTTTCCTCTTCTTCTTTCTCTAATATCCCCTAATTTGCCTTTCTCCGGTGGTCACCTTTATTGGAGGTTATTAATATCGTGAATACATTCCTGTTCAGTGCCTTGTGTGTTGTACCTGGTAGTGCTGTATTTTGTGCCTTTAAATTGACGCAGGAGAGAGAGAACTACATAACCAGACACCCAGAGAAGAGAGACCATGGGGAGACAAAGACACAGCCCGCATATGAAAGAAAAGCAGGCATCACCAGAAAAGGAAGTAAACGAAATGGAAGCAAGCAACCTTCCAGAAAAAGAATTCAGAGAAATGGTCATAAGGTGGCTGAAAAGAATGGAAGACAAATTCGACAATATGAGCAAGAACCAAGAGGAAATGAAGAAGAACCAAGAAGAAATGAAAAATGACATCGCTGCTGTAAAGAACTCAATAGAAAGCATCAAGAGTAGACTAGAAGAAGCAGAGGACCGCATCAGTGAGCTAGAAGACAAGATGGGAAAAAATACCCAAGTAGAGCAACTTCTAGAAAAAAAAATTAAAAGGCAGGAGGAGAGCCTAAGGGAACTTTGGGACAACACGAAACAAAACAACATCCGCATAATAGGGGATCCAGAAGGAAAGGAAGCTGAGCAAGGAATAGAAAACCTATTTGAAGAAATAATGACAGAAAATTTCCCTGATATAGAGAAGAAAAAACCCACACAAATCCAAGAAGCTCACAGAGTCCCAAGCAAAATGAACCCCAAAAGATCGACGCCAAGGCACATCATAATTAAATTGGCAAACACTAACGACAAAGTAAGAATCTTAAAAGCGGCCAGAGAGAGACAGAAAGTTACATACAAAGGAACCCCCATCAGACTAGCAACTGATTTCTCAACAGAAACTCATCAGGCCAGAAGGGAATGGAATGAAATATACAAAGTCATGCAAAGGAAGGGTCTGAATCCAAGAATACTGTACCCAGCAAGGCTGTCAATCAAAATTGAAGGTGAAATCAGGAGCTTCACAGACAAAAAAGGACTAAGGGAATTTATTTCCACCAAACCAGCAATGCAAGAAATGCTAAAGGGTCTGCTGTAAAAAGAAAAAGAAATAGGAAGCGAAGAAGGAACACAGGTGTAAAGAATAGGAATGGCGACAAATAAGTACCTATCAATAATAACTTTAAATGTAAATGGATTAAATGCCCCAATCAAAAGACATAGGGTAATGGATTGGATAAGAAAACATGACCCATATATCTGCTGTCTACAAGAAACCCACCTCAGAAAAAAAGACGCACACAGACTGAGGGTGAAGGGATGGAAAAAGGTTTTCCAGGCAAATGGAACTGAAAAAAAAGCTGGGGTAGCAATACTTATATCTGACAAATTAGATCTCAAAGTGAAGGACATAACAAGAGATAAGGAAGGCCACTTCATAATACTAAAGGGAGCAATCCAACAAGAAGAAATAACTCTGGTAAACATATATGCACCCAATACAGGAGCACCCAAATACATAAAAAAACTCCTGGAGGATATCAAGGGAGAGATTGACAGCAATACAATCATAGTAGGAGACTTTAATACCCCACTATCACCATCGGACAAATCCTCTAAGCAAAAAATCAGCAAAGAAACATCAATCCTAAATGACTCACTAGACCAGATGGAATTAATTGACATCTTCAGAACATTTCACCCCAAAGCCACAGAATATACATTCTTCTCAAGTGCACATGGGTCATTTTCAAAGATAGACCATATGTTGGGACATAGGCAAAGTCTCTTCAAATTCAAGAAGATAGAAATCATATCAAGCATCTTCTCAGACCACAGTGGCATAAAACTGGAAATCAACTACAATAAAAACAACCCAAAGAAGTCAAACACATGGAGGCTAAACAGCATGCTATTAAACCATGACTGGGTTACCAGAGAGATCAAAGAAGAAATAAAAAACATCATGGCAACAAATGACAATGAAAACACTACAATCCAAAATCTATGGGACACAGCGAAAGCAGTCTTGAGAGGGAAGTTCATAGCTCTACAAGCCTACTGCAAAAAACAAGAAACAGGGGTAATAAATTACCTAACCCAACAACTCAAAGAGTTAGAAAAAGAGCAACAAGAAAAGCCCAGTGTAAGCAGAAGGAAGGAAATAATAAAGATCAGAGCACAGATAAACGACATAGAGACCAAAGAAACAATACAAAAGATCAACAAAACCAAGAGCTGGTTCTTTGAAAGGATAAACAAGATTGATGAACCTCTAGCCAGGCTCACCAAGAAGCAAAGAGAGAGGACCCAAATAAACAAAATCAGAAATGAAAGAGGTGAAATAACAACAGATCCCGCCGAAATACAAAGGATTGTTAAAAAATACTACGAACAACTCTATTCCAACAAACTGGACAACCTGGAGGAAATGGACATATTCCTAGAAAAATATAACCTTCCAAAACTCAATCAGGAAGAATCTAAACAGCTCAATATGCCAGTAACTATGGAAGAAATTGAAGCAGTCATCAAAGAGCTCCCGGCAAACAAAAGCCCGGGGCCAGACGGCTTCACAGGAGAGTTTTACCAAACATTCAAGGAAGAAATAAAACCTATCCTCCTCAGACTATTCCAAAAAATTCAAGAGGAAGGAACACTTCCAAGCTCCTTCTATGAAGCCAGCATCACCCTAATACCAAAACCAGATAAAGACAACACAATGAAAGAGAATTACAGGCCAATATCCCTCATGAATGTAGATGCCAAAATCCTCAACAAAATTCTAGCAAATCGGATCCAGCAGTACATCAGAAAGATCATACACCATGACCAAGTAGGGTTTATCCCAGGAATGCAAGGATGGTTCAATATCCGAAAATCAATAAATGTGATACATCACATAAACAAATTGAAAGATAAAAATCACATAGTCATATCAATTGATGCAGAAAAAGCATTTGACAAAATCCAACACCCTTTCTTGATAAAAACTCTCAACAAGGTGGGAATAGAAGGATCATACCTCAACATAATAAAAGCTATATATGATAAACCCACAGCTAACATCATACTCAATGGGCAAAAACTAAAACCATTTCCCCTAAGAACAGGAACAAGACAAGGATGCCCACTCTCACCACTCCTGTTTGACATAGTACTGGAAGTATTAGCCATTGCAATTAGACAAGAAGAAGAAATAAAAGGCATCCAAATTGGAAAAGAAGAAGTAAAGCTGTCCTTATTTGCAGATGACATGATATTGTACATAAAAAACCCGAAAGACTCTATCAAAAAACTAACAGACTTAATAAATGAATTTGGCAATGTAGCAGGATACAAAATTAACGCCAAGAAATCTATGGCATTTCTATACACCAACAGTGAACTTACAGAAAGAGAGACTAAAAAAGCAATCCCATTTTCCATCGCACCAAAAAAATTAAGATACTTAGGAATAAACCTAACCAAGGAGGTAAAAGACCTATATGCGGAAAACTACAGGACACTGAAAAAAGAGATAGAGGAAGATGTAAACAGATGGAAGAACATACCATGTTCATGGATTGGTAGAATCAACATCATCAAAATGTCCATACTACCCAAAGCAATCTATAGATTCAATGCACTCCCCATTAAAATACCAACAGCATATTTCACAGACCTAGAAAGAACTCTCCAAAAATTCATCTGGAATAAAAAAAGACCCCGAATAGCCACAGCAATCCTGAGAAAGAAGAATAAAGTAGGAGGGATCTCAATACCAGATTTCAAACTGTATTACAAAGCCACTGTCCTCAAAACAGCCTGGTACTGGCACAAGAACAGACATATAGATCAATGGAATAGAATAGAGAATCCAGATATCGACCCAAACCAATATGCGCAATTAATATTTGACAAAGGAGGCATGAGCATACAATGGAGTCAAGACAGTCTCTTCAATAAATGGTGTTGGGAAAACTGGACAGATACATGCAAAAAAATGAAACTAGATCACCAACTTACACCATACACAAAAATAAACTCAAAATGGATACAGGACTTAAATATAAGACGGGAAACCATAAAAATACTAGAGGAATCCACAGGCAGCAAAATCTCAGACACATGCCAAAAGAACTTTTTCAGTGATACTGCCCCTAGGGCAATGGAAGCCAAAAAGAAAATAAACAAATGGGACTACATCAAAATAAAAAGCTTTTGCACAGCAAAAGAAACCATCAACAAAACAACAAGAAACCCCACTGTATGGGAGAACATATTTGCAAATGGTATCACTGATAAAGGTTTAATTTCCAACATCTACAGGCAGCTTATACAACTTAATAAAAGGAAGATAAATGATCCAATAAAAAAATGGGCAACGGACCTAAATAGAATCTTTTCGAAAGAAGACAGAAGGAAGGCCAAGAGACACATGAAAACATGCTCAAAGTCACTTATTATCCGAGAGATGCAAATCAAAACGACAATGCGATACCATCTCACACCTGTCAGAATGGCTATCATCAACAAATCAACAAACGACAAGTGTTGGCGAGGATGCGGAGAAAAAGGAACCCTCGTGCACTGCTGGTGGGAATGCAGACTGGTGCAGCCACTGTGGAGAACAGTATGGAGTTTCCTCAAAAAACTGAAAATGGAACTCCCATTTGACCCAGTAATCCCACTCCTAGGAATATATCCTAAGAAACCAGAAACACCAATCAGAAAGGATATATGCACCCCTATGTTCATAGCAGCACAATTTACAATAGCTAAGATTTGGAAACAGCCTAGGTGCCCGTCAGCAGATGACTGGATCAGAAAACTATGGTACATCTACACAATGGAATACTATGCTGCCATAAAAAAGAAGGAATTACTACCATTTATAGACACCTGGATGGAATTAGAGAACATTATGCTAAGTGAAATAAGCCAGTCAATGAAAGAAAAATACCACATGATCTCACTCATTTAGGGATAAAAAACATTATAAACTGATGAACCAAAAGATAGTTACAGAGGCAGTAAAGCATCAAACAGAGTGTCTAATTACAGAGGTAAGGTTAGGGAGAGGTGGGGGAAATAAGAGATCAACTGAAGGACTTGTATGCATGCATATAAGAGTAACCAACGGATGCAAAACATTGGGGGGTGAGGGCAGGTATGGGAGTGGGGTGGGGGGGGCAATGGTAAGATATGTACACATATAATACCTTAATAAAAATTTGAAAAAAAAATAAAATAAAATAAAATAAAAAGTAAAAATAAAAAAAAAATAAAAAAGAAAATAAATTGTGAGTCCATTTAATTCATATATCTATGGGTATGACTATGTTCATTTCAACATATGCTTATTGGACATCTACTATGTCCTAAGCACCCTTCAGACACTGGGAATAAAATGGTGAAGGAAAATAGCATGGTTCCTTCCCCTATAAGCTTACAGTCTTTTGAATTAGACCCTGTTCTAAGTGTTGAAAATACAACAATGAAAAAGTTCTCTAACCTCATGGAGTTTATATTTCAGTAAAGGAGACTGACCCCTCAAAAGTAAACAAATAAGTAATATTATTTCAGATAATGATAATTGCTATTAAAAATGGAATTAGGTAACGGGAGACAGTGGCAGGGGTGATGGGATGGCCAGTGATGGGATGGGCTATTTGAGGAGGGAGCAAATCATGCAAAATATCCACGGGGAGAACACTCCAGGCAGAGGAATGAGCAAGTACCAAGTTCCTCAGAAAGACAATACAATGGTAAGTTCAAGGGACAGAAACAAAGTCCGTGTGGTTGGAGTAGAATGAGCAAGAGGAAGACGTAGGTAGGGCAGGCTCATAACAGGTTCTGCATGTCATGGTAAGAAATTCTGTTTCACCCTGAGTGTATTGAGGATTTTAAAAAGTAAGTAACATGGGCTCTAGCCAATTTTGCTCAGTGGAGAGAGTGTCAGCCTGGAGACTGCAGGGTCCTGGGTTTGATTCCAGTCAAAGGCACATGCCTCGGTTGCATGCTCCTACCTAGCCCAGGCCTGATCCAGGCTCGTGCAGGAGGCAACCAATTGGTCTGTTTCTCTCACATTGATATTTCTCTCTGTCTTTCTCTCTTTCTTCCACTCTCTCTAAAAATCAATGGAAAAACATCCTCAGGAGAGGATTTAAAAAATAAAAAAGTAAGTAACATGGTTTAGTTTACATTTTAAAAGGATCACTCTGGCTGTTGTGCTGAAAATAGACTCTAGAGGGGCTGAAGTAGAAGCAGGGAAATTTGTTAGGAAGCTATAAATACACATGTATATCTGTATGTCTCTTGTCTTTTTGTGGCAAAACAATGTTTCTCCCTAACAAAAGAAAGAGAAACTATAATATACTTTATCACTCATCATTTTTGTTCCAATGTAGAGCAATAAAATAATCATTCAGAGTACGTAGTTAAAATTTATACCAAATTTTGGCTATTTAGGCAACTCATTCATTCAACAAATATTTATTGAGTGCCATGTACTGTTCTAGACCCCAGGGATACAAATCTGAGCAAAACATAAATAATACCTTCTCTCATGAAGTTTTTTATCTTATGTGGAAGATGGATAGCTATGAAATAATTATACACATATATAGTGAGAAACCATGATAAGTGCTATGAAGGGAAAATAGGCTGCTCTTCAAGGTTTATTTCTTATATGGATGGATTTGCAATGAGTATATGGTCATTTACATTGCCATTTAGGAGTAGGGCACATGTAAAAGGGAAAGCTCATGAAAGACCTTAACTCAGATTTTCAATCATTAGATATCCATTGTCAATTATTAATTATAACTGCACTCCCAATATCAGGAAAATAATGAAGTGTAAGTGACTACATTAAAATAATGGAGTGGCCCCAGAAAGGAAACACAACAATGCAATAGAGAGTATGCTCAGTTACAGCACAGGGATGAAGTATTCTGCAAGGGAACACTGATCAAGCCATGACTCTGCCCTAAAAAAGTTACAGCATTGTGTGTTTCTGTCCTCTAAGAGGCCTTTCCTGATCATCCTCACCATTCCAAGTCTGGGAAAAACACCCTTTTTAGAGTCTAATAGCACCTGCACTTCATTCCATGACACTGTGACTCTAGACTCTAGTCTCTATGACCATTGCTTTTTAACTTGCCTTTCTTCTCTGACTAGACAATTAATCCCATAAGGCCAGTGAGACTGGCCAACTTGTTCACTGAGGTATCCCCACATTTCAAAAGAAATGGCACATGATGGGCATTCAATAAGTGATGAATTAACAATACAAAGTAAAAATAACAAAAGTATCATCAGTGACTTAGATAAATTGTTAGTCATTTATTGGAGACAGAGGGTACTTCTAACTAAGATGAATCAGAGAAGGGTTGGTAGAAGATTATTTTTGTGCTGGTCTATGAAGATCACACAAGATTAGATGTGGGCATGAGGGAAGACATGTCAAGTGATGTTAACAGTGTGAACAAAGGCATGGAAATGGAAAAATGCCAGATATGCTTGTTAAACTAAAAGGAGTGCAGTGTAACTAGACAAAGAAAAGGAGAAGCAATGGTGGAAGGTGAGGTTGGAAAGGTAGATTAAGTGCTGAAGTGTGAAGCGCTATGATTATCAGACTGGGGTTTGATCATCTGACACTTGTTACAATTCACTACAACACACATGATTTGAAATCAGAAGATCTGGATTCTAGTCTTAGTTCTGCCATTTGTCAGCTATGTAACTAAAGGAAAACTACTAAACTTTGGTGGTCTGAGCCTGTGAATCATTGATACAATATACAAAAATGGGAAATGCAGCAAGGGAAAGGGGGAAGATGGTGAGTTCATATTTATATCTGTCAAATTTGAGAGCCTCATATGACATCCAAGTAGAGATGCCCAATGAACAGTACAGCTATATTTTGGGGAATTAAAAGAAGTAGAGGGAGGTTAGAAATTGATTTAGTACTCATAAGTGCAGAACTGATATTTGAACTCATAATTTTTAAGTAAAGAGAAATAGTGATCAAAGTAAGTATCTGAAAAAAATTGTTCAAAAATGCTTTTGATCAATTTAGAGTCAGTTCAAGAAATGTATTTGAAGAGCAAAAGAAATCTCAGGCTGTCCTTTCACTATTAGCCTTCTGCTGGTGCTGAATACTCTTGTAGCCATGGAGATACTAACTGCCCAAACCAATTCCAAACACGTGCAACCTTGCCCGGCCAGAGTGGCTCAGTTGGTTGAGCATCATCCGGTGCACCAAAGGGTTGCTGACTCCATTCGGTAGGGCCAGATTGTGGGTTTGATCCCTCAATCCCTGGGGCGTGTGCAGAGGGTGGCCAATCAGTCTCTCTTCTCTCTTTTCTCTTCTCTCTTCTCTCTCTCCTCTCTCTTCTCTCTCTTTCTCTCTCTCCCCTTAGGTGAGGATAAAGAAAAAGGAACAAACATATGCAACCTTTTTTAGCCACTAAAACCATGTAGCTCCTCTCATTGCAGAAGCCAAACATCTCTAGTGAGAGATGTAACTAGATTATATATATAATTTTTATTTTCTCTCATTGTCAGCTGAAGCTCTTTTATGATTTTTGAATTACATTATAAATTATTTGAGTCTCAAAAATTTCTTTAAAATACTCTCAGAAACAATATTCTCCCTGTAGCTCCATTTATATTAAGGAGTTCATCTTATCAGAAGTAGCTGAATAAGTTGGGCCTCTCAGATTCCCATCTCTCACTCTATGCTCTACACTCTTAAGATTATGGTATGTAAGTTTAAAGTGTTACCTTCAAGTCATCTAGTCCATCTTTCCACTTCTGAGGGTTGTGCAAGTGGGTGCTAAATCACACTTTGCAGACACTGTGTGGACCTCAGCCCCATGTGACTGGGATCCCAATTAATTGTTGAACAATTGTCAACTTTTTTCTTTTACTTAGGGTTTGAATTTTGTTTGTGTACTTTCAGCTACAGCCTGATTCAAACCTGAAGCATTTTTCAAACTATAGTCCGGTCTCCTGCATGACTTGGTGTCACTAACTCCATCCTGCCAAGTTCCACCAGTGAGATCATTCTTGAATATGAATGCTGATTGCTGATGGAGCCAAAATCCACCAAACTAGATCACTTTGGACTCTGGGTCCCCTCTCACATAGTGCAGTACTACAAGTGTGTCATTCATCCTAGGTCTTGGCACTGCCACATTCTGAGCTTCTTCTCTTTCCCCACTGGTTTGGGCTTGAAGAACTATGCTCACCTACCAGTTGAGCAACTAGAAATTTGTCAACAAGTGTATGAATGACTCAGTGCAAATGTATTCCCCACTATTAGAAGAACAATGTATATGCCACCTGCATTTACCACAGTGATGAAGTTAAACCAAAATGCATTTTAATTGAATAATCAGTGGTGGATCAGTTATTTTTATTATTTATTTATTTATTTTAATCTTTATTGTTGAAAGTATTATATCTGCCCCCCTTATGTTCCCCATTGACCTCTTCCAGCCCACCCTAGCCCCCCATCCCTGACATACAAGTTTATTGGTTGATATCTTCCCATCCACCTACCCTCCTCCTTCCTTCCCTCTGAGGTTCGATCAGTTCTTGATGATCACAAAGGCACCTACAATGATGTACTTCACCTCTCACATACATATACAAGAATTTGGAAATGAGAGCAATAAGATTGCCTTCAGATTTAATAAGAAGACATAATAAATGAGAAGAAATAATAGGCAAAATTATTTTCAAGAAACTGAATTGTTGTAGGCCAGCAGAATTAGACCTTAGCCTGATTAACTTTGTTATATAGCTAGAGGAAGAATGTGTCTATGAGATGGGGGAATTGAGTTAGGGGAATTTTTCTATGTCTGTCTGACATAGAAAAAATGATAGTCAGTGAATAAATATTAACTGCTGACAGTGCCCATTTTAGTACTGTCCAGGAGGAAAATACCTTAGCCAAGAGATTTTGCATTCTAACTTCAGTAGCAACCTCTATTATAATAATGAATATAGGAAGCTTGAGACAATGGAAAGCTTCCTATGTTGTTAAGAGTTTCCCTTATTTGAGCCCTAGCTGGTTTGGCTCAGTGGATAGAGCTTTGGCCCATGGACTGAAGGGTCTTGGGTTTGATTCCAGTCAAGGGCACATATCTTGGTTGCAGGTTCCCTGGCCCTGATTGGGGTGCATGAAGGAGACAACTAATCGATTTGTCTCTCTCACATTGATGTTTCTCTCTGTCTTTCCCTCTCCCTTCCATTTTCTCTAAAAATCAATGGAAAAATATCTTCAGGTGAGGATTAACAACAGCAAAAAGAGTTTCCCTTTTTGAGATGTATCAGTCTATCTTAGTTTTATGTTGTTAAATATTCATTTCATCTAACTTACCTTGACCTGATTCAAAGCTCATCAAGGGTCATGGTTAAGTGACTTGCTAAAGGTTTCACAATTTTGACTTGATTTCCCATATCCATCTGCTTAGACAGAGAGGATAATGTTGGTCATAAAGACTTTATACATTCCAATTTCAGTAAAATTTATGTCTTATTGTGATTTAATACACTGGTACTCTGATCATGATTTGGCTTCCCATGTAGATTACCCTAAAGGCAGAGAATTTCTAGTCATGCCAAAACAAGTATTTTGGTCTGTGTTAACAATCATGATGTTCATCACTCATTAATACACTGACATTCTAGTTTTATATATACTCTTGAGCCAATATTATGCATCTGCCTCTAAGTAATGGATCAATTTCCAATATGCTCAAAATACCAGATGTCTATGAAAATAGGCTGAAGGCTAGATCTCAAACCAAAATACAAAACCATATGAAATACTACCCTATGTGGTGTTTTAGGAGACAGTCAAATGGCCATTACCCAGGTAAGTATCAGCCATCTCCAATGTCATTTATGATTACTAACATTTTTGAGTCTCTATAACTATTCATGCTATAATTTGCATACTTTAAGAGCATGAATTAAGTACCATGTCAAGAGTCTTACATAACTTATTTCCAATATTTAAGTATGTCTTACAGGTATTTTAATTTTTCCAATTTGCAAACAAGGAAACTGAGGTTCATAAAGTTTAAGTAATTTGTCTTTGGTCCCTCAGAGTGTAAATAATCCAGTTTGGATTTTATGCCTATTCTCTAACTGTAAAGTCCATACTTTTTCAAATTTCAAAATTATTATAAATTTTATGTCACCAGTGCTACTTTTTATTTATTCAAATATATACCAATTTATTTGCTCAAAGTCTGTTTTGTATCTCGTGACTTTCTTCTCAGCTTAATTTTCTTCTTCCTGAAATGCATCTTATAGTAGTTCTTTCAGTGATGATCTTTTAGATGTAAACTCTAAGATGCTGTTTATTTGAAAATGCCTTTGTTTTACTCACAGTATTGTATTGATCAACATTAGAATCAGCTGCAATAACAAAAATAATATAATCAAAATAGATGTATATTTCTCTCTTATATTAATGTAGGAAATCAAAGGCCAGCATAGTGCCTCCATGATAATCAAGAACCCACCAACACAGCTTCTAGGGAGGTGGAGACTAAGGAGAAAATAAACAAACAGGACTACATTAAAATAAAAAGCTTCTGCACAGCAAAAGAAACCATCAACGAAACAAGAAATCCCACTGCGTGGGAGAACATATTTGCCAATGATATTTCAGATAAGGGTTTAATCTCCAACATTTACAGAGAACTCATACAACTTAACAAAAGGAAAGTAAACAACCCAATCAACAAATGGGCAAAGGACCTAAATAGACACTTTTCAAAATAAGACATACAGAAGGCTGAGAGACATATGAAAACATGCTCAAAGTCACTAATCATCGAGAGATGCAAATCAAAACGACAATGCGGTATCATCTCACACCTATCAGAATGGCTATCATCAACAAATCAACAAACAACAAGTGCTGGTGAGGATGTGGAGAAAAAGGAACCATGGTGCACTGGTGGTGGGAATGCAGACTGGTGCAACCACTGTGGAAGACAGTATGGAGTTTCCTCAAAAAGTTAAAAATGGAACTGCCATTTGACCCAGTAATCCCACTTCTAGGAATATATACAAAGAAACCAGAAACACCAATCAGAAAGGATGTATGCACCCCTATGTCCATAATAGCACAATTTACAATAGCTAAGAGTTGGAAACAACCTAAGTGCCCATCAGCAGATGAGTAGATTAAAAAACGTTGGTACATCTACACAATGGAGTACTATGCCGCTAAAAAAAAAGAAGGAACTTTCACCATTTGCAACAGCATGGATGGAAATGGAGAACATTATGCTAGGCGAAATAAGCCAGTTGGAGAAAGATAAATATCACATGATCTCACTCATATGTGGGATATAATGATCAACACTATTTGATGAACAAGAATAGATTCAGAGACAAATGGCAGGGGAGAGGGTGGTTAGAGAGCAACCAAAGGACTTGTATGCATGCATATTAGCATAACCAATGGATACAGACACTGGGACAGTGGGGGCTTGCCCGGGGTGTGAATGGCTGGGAGGGGGTCAATCGGGAGAAAAGGAGACATATGTAAAATTTTAGACAATAAATAAATAAATAAATAGATAAATAAATAAATAAACCCAGATTTCAAATCTATCTTGTTCCATAATTCTCAACTTTCGGCTTCTACCTCATGATTCAAAATGTCTACTGCACCTCTAGCCATTACAGGCGGGTTGCTGATCTTCTCTTCCTGTCCTTATTCCTGCTGGCTGTAATTTGAACATGATGGCAGAATTTCTCACATGAAACACCTAGCAGCAAATTCCAGCACTTTTATGTTATTGTTTTTGCTTATACATTTTTGGACTATTCAGAAGTAAATTTAAACTCCAAAGCCACGTGAAGGCAGGCCCATGATTACAAATTTTCAGGAAAGACATTTTTCTCTGCCAAGAATGCAGCCTGAGACAGATAACTCCTTTGCCATCTTCCTCTGAAGAAGAGAAGAGTTTCCTTTCACTGCACATAGAGTACTTTGAGAAACCCAGTTTTATGTGGAGTTCTCAGTCTAAACTCCCATACTATGCATGGTTGTTAAAACACAAACCTTGGCTACTAATATCTAAACTTCCAAAAACCCAGGGAAACCACAGTGTTAACTCATGGATATCATTCTAGTTTACAATTTCCTTTTTGTGTTCGGCCCCTGGATATGTCTTCTGTCTTGAAAACTTGACTATGCCTTGAAGACTACATTTGTTCTATTCACCAGAATGTAAACTCCACAAGGTCAGCAATTAGTGTCTGTTTGATTTACTTCTGCAGTGCCTAGAATACTGCCTGGCACATAGGAAAAGTGTTCAATAATATTTGGTGAATGAATAAGTTAATTTTATTCAGCATTTCTGCTGTTTTGTAGCTGGGAATGGGGTGCAAGTTTCCAGATTATGTAGTACATTATACTGTTAGAAATGCATGTCAAATCCATGCCCATTCCATTGTACGATGCTATCATTCACGTTTACAGCTACTATGAGATTTTTCAGAATGTGTTTCTAATGTCAGCACATGACAACTACAGTTTAGTGAGAGTGAGCATGAAATATCAAGAGAGAAATAATCTCTTCAGTTTCATCTTAACCACCATTCTATTGATAAATCAAATTCTCCAATAGCATAGGTACAGAGCAACTAGATTATGCCTATAGGTAAATTCTAATTCAGCATAACTGAGAACTCAGAGCTTGCCAGAAGCTTCCTTTAAAAAATTATCCATATATAACTTTCTCTCGTCAACAAAGCTCCATATATTACTCATGAGTTATAACAGATCCAACTATCATATATTTACCATCTGACAGGTACTCCTGTGAATGCTTTAAAATTATTAACTCATTTATAGATGTTGAAACTGAGGCACAAAGAGGTTAAGTAACTTGCCAAAGGCTACAAAGATAATGGTAAAGCCAGGGTTCCTTTAGGCAAACTAGCTCCAAAGCACATGAGCTTAGCAATTATGCTATGCTACCCCATATTTACTTGCATTATCTAGTCTCATCCTCAATCCCATTCCAACAGGAGTTTTAATACTCAAATGGTAAGATATAATTATTGGGTTAAATCCCTTTATTCTTTCTTCACAAAACTGGAAGTTACAGTCTGCAGCATCATCTGTCATCAGCATTTCTACAACAGGGTTTGTTAGAGTAACTGAAGAAGTGTGAACAGTGGTTAAAACACACATTTTTTTTTTTTTTTTTTTTGCTTTTCAGGACATAGGATCACTCATATTTATTGAGAACATTATAAGGAGAATAGGAAATGTATCATATTAACTCTTCAAAACTAGGAGGGAGAATGTAGTATGAGTACATATATAGTATCTATCACTCAAATGCCTCACTCAAAAAAAGTATATTTTTTAATATAGGACTTTTTGCAGTTCTTCAGTCCAGAAAATGATTTAGTCTAATATCTATCTAATAATGTATTAAACTTGCTTCAACTAACGGCTGCAAAGAAAGGTTTAGAGAACAGTTAGTTTAAAGCTGCAAAATTACTAAATATCCAGTCAATGCATCAACCTTACTGAGTTTACAAAACCCAATAAATGGAACTGTTTAAAGACATTAAAGATGGCACATGAATAATGCAAATCAATTCAAGTTTATTGCCTTTTTCTTATTGTTTCTCTAATAGCCCAACTTTCAGCTGCAGATTAACACTGCTATATAAGGGTGCATTTCATCAGTTCATTCTATAGTAATTACAGATATTAAGGATTCAACACACAGAGGAAAAATCTCAATGAGAGACAGGCTCTGTGGGACACAGAAGACCCTATATATAAACGCTAGTCACACTTTTATAAATTATGTATGATATGGAAGAAATGCACACGTGGTGAAATGCGACAGAGATGTTGGCTTTAGATAAAAGGAAAATGTTAATAACAAATACTTGGTATGTTCCAGGCACTGGATATACTATGTTAATTTTATTATATAATTTTTTGTAGCTAATATACACAAAGTACCTGGGATATAGTTACTATTACTAATACCATTTTATCTATTAGGAAACTGAAAACACAGAATGATAAAGTGACTTTCCTAAGGTCACGGGATTTAATAAGTGCTAGAGCTGGTACTTGAATCCAGACAGTATGGCTCCAGAGTATGCTCTTAGTCACTCTCCTATGCTATAGCAAAAGTTTTTCTTATAGCAAAAGTTGTAAATATTAAAATATCATTCAACAAACTTTTATTGAGTACCTACTATGTGTCTCCCATTGTGACAAGCACTAAGTGTGTAAAAAAAGCATAGGATTGAAGAGAACAGGTGCTAAAGGTTTCAAGATAGCTTGGAGATCAGAAGAGTTCCAAGGTCACCCCAATACAAGCTTCTAAAAAGTTTGTGGAGAAATTGGAAAATGACACTCATTTATCATAAAATTAACTTTCCTTGGGTTTTGCTTCAGCAGCAAGATTCCATCTTAAAGTCTGTGAAGATGACATGCAGAAAAAAATGAATGCAGAAAAAAAATAGAATTTCTGGACAACTTCTAAAATCCTTAAGATTTCCATGGAGGTTCTCATGTTTAAGGAGAATTTCAGACCATTTATGTTTTATTATCATCAACTTTGTCTCATTTTAAATTACTCAATCCATAAATATATTTGAATATGTAGCACAGTATCAGACATTATGATGGGTATAAGAATGTATAACACATGGTCTTTACAAACAAAGAACCTACAACCTAGTGAATAGACAAGGAATTCCCCTGAAACAATTACTAGAAAAGACATTTTATGATAAAATGCTAATTTATGCAGTATTAATGTTAAAGGGAGTCATATAAGGGAGAGAAACTGAGTTGAATTGTTCAGAGAAGGCTTCATGGAGAATGGAAACTAGGAACCTAGGTAGGACTTGAGGGATGGAGGACTTGAAATGATAGGAGAGGAGAGAAGCAAGGATACTCCTAATCTGGAGGAATAGTCTGACACAGGCCTTATGGAGGCAGTAGTATGATACAGGAAGCTGAACAGAAACCAGAGCCAAGTGAGATGAGGTTCTTAAATCAACAAATGCAACCTGAGAAGCAAATGTGTTAATTAAAGGCATAAATCAAGCTAGAGAGTCAAGAAGTGACCATAGGAGGAAGAAATTATTGAGAACCAGAGAGGGCCAATAGGTACAAGAACCCTATTTATTTATTTTGTGAGCAGACTGAACTGGGTTTGAATTTTACTTTGCCACATATTCTTTTTGTGAGCTTTCTCAAGATATCTCACTCTTCTGAGCCCATTTCCTCAAAACTACTATATGGTATGTTATTAAGGAATTAAATGAGGCCATATATATGAAAGAGTTTTTATATTGTAAAATTCTATATGACGGTCAGTTATTATTACCTGCTGCCATATGTAAACAGAATCAAATCTTGGAGGAATTTATAGTCAGGAAAGTTGACAGTGATTCTCAATGTGAGACATGGGCAGTTGCCTATAGACATGAATCAGAATCTCTAGGGGCTTATTTGTTAATTTGCACTTTCTTTCATTTGTTTCAAAATACACTATTTTATGTCAAAAATTAATGACAGGGGATCGAAGATGGCTGCAAACGGGAAGGCAGGCTGCAAGATAGTGAGTGAGTGAGAGAACAAAAGGAGAGTGTGTGGACATATGTGGAGTGTCTATTTGTGAGTGAGGGACAGCTATATTCCAAGGGACTGTTGGGGACTGCTGGACCAGGCTCCGCTGACTGGGCAGCCTCCACTGCTGCTGAAATCTCTCCTGGAGCGACTGGCTCTGCCACAGAGACTGCACCATCTTGAAGGGGAGAGTGGCTGTGATAGGAAGTCTAGCCTTACCTTCAATTGGGAAGAATTGGATACCTCCTAGGACCCTACAACCACAACACCAAGGGACCAGCTGTGAACCCACAAACACCAGGTCTCAAGCAGTGTGAATACAAGGACTCCAATGAGCTCTGCACCTTCTCACAGAAAGGTTAGGTTTCGCCCAGAGAAAGGTGAGGTCTGTAATCCAGGCTGAAGGGAGAAATTCACACAGCAGGACTAGAGGTTCAGAGGAAGTCTGTGCCCCACAAAATCCGCAGACACTGGGGCCAGTGTAGTCCGTGAATGTGGAAGGGGGTCCACAGGGCTGCTGACAGAAGGGATCTCTAGAAATCAACCCATAGCTGGGATGGGCACAAAAAGGCAGCCTTAAGCTTTACCAGTAAACTGGCTGCACTGTGCCAGGGGGAAAAGACGTGAGCAGAGTCGCGCGCAGTGCTGGGGTGAAACAGGCGCGAGGTCGCGCACTTACTCTGGCTCTTTTTTCTCTTTAAATCCTTGCTTTTGATTACTAAACCCAGTACATAGGATCACCCAATTAAAAACACTCTCAGAGACTGCAGGTGAAAGTTGTTTTTGTGGAACCTGGGGATCAGAGCGGGGAAAAATTATTAGAAAACCAGCTCTGGGGCAGTCCATACACCCAAACCAGTATTAAGTGTGGCAGGGAAAACAAAATCTAAATACTGGGTAGAGAGGACTTATAGCCCCAGATGTCAATACAGAAACACTGCCAGCCAGGGGTTGAATCACAAACTGACTCTTATGTAACTACAATCACAGGCAGGCTGATAACAAAGAAATACTGCCTGGTTGAAAACAAGATTGTGGCTTATGACACAGAGGAGCTGTGGAACGCAGGGAACTTCAATACTGTCCTGACTACCTGACAGGAAACAGGCATGCCAAACTCAACAGTAGAAGAAGTGAATGACCTTCACTATTGCACATTTTTATTTTTTATCTTTTACTTAAGAAATTATTTTTTTATTTTTTTCTCACTTGATTTTACCTTTTCAATTACTAAATTTTTATTTTTAATCAGTCTTATTACTATTATTATTTTGCCTTTTTTAAAGTTTCATTTTACTTTCTATTTTATTTCATTTTGGGATTAGTGTTCTACATTCTATTTTCATTTTTCCTTTAGCATCATTTTACTCTACCTCAACTTTGCCTTTATGCCAATACTCTCTTCATCACTTTTCCCCTTTTGTTGTCCTGTTTCTCTTACCCTATTCCTGCTTTACATTTTTTCTATTCCTTCTTTTTAATCCCTGTTAAAAATTCATCCTACTTATATATCTAATTTCCAATCCCCTGCTCCAAGTTCATACACACTTCTCCCTTCTCTTTCTTCACTATCCAAACTTTTTTCTCTCTTCCCTTTTTTGTTTGTTTTTTTTTGTTGTTTTTTTAATTTATGTTTTTGTTTTATTTTGCCCTTCTTTCTCTCTGTCCTATTGTTGTTGTTAGGATGACTGTTGATTAGATTGTTTTTTTTGTTTGTTTGTGTGATTGTTTCTCTTTTTTCTGTTCCTGTTTTTCCTCTCCTCACTTGTTATTAGTTGTTGTTTGTAGTTTGCATTCATATCTGGGTGTAAGTAGTTTACATTTTTTTGGATTTGTTGTTGATCTACTGGAGTTTTCTCTGCATATAGTTTTCCCCCCTTCTTTTTTATTCTTTCTTTTCTCTCTTACTTTTTTTTATTTTCTCAATATCATTTTTGTACTCTTTATTTTATCCTCTAATTCTCTTTTCTCTGGTGGTCACCTTTATTTGGGGTTATTAGTACCATGAATACATTTGTGTTCAGTCCCTTGTGTATTGTGCCTTGTTATGTTGTATTTGGTGCCTTTAAGTCAACGCAGAAGAGCGAAAGCTAGATAACCAGACACTTGGAGAGAAGAGATCATGTGGAGACAAAGAAACAGCCCATATATGAAAGAAGAGGGCATCACCAGAAAATGAAGTAAATGAAATGGAGACAAGCAATATGTCAAAGAAAGAATTCAGAGAAATGATCATAAGGTCACTGAAAAGGTTGAAAGATAAATTCAAAAATATCTGTAAGAAGCAAGAAGAAATGAAGAAGAATCAAGAAGAAATGAAAAATAACATTGCTGCTATAAAGAACTCAATAGAAAGCATCAAGAGTAGACTAGAAGAAGTGGAGGACCACATCAGTGAGCTAGAAGACAAGGTAGGAAACAATACACAAGCAGAGCAGCATATAGAAAAAAAGCTTTAAAAAAAAGAGGAGAGCCTAAGGGAACTTTGGGACAACACAAAATGAAAAAACATCTGCATAATAGGGGTGGCAGAAGGAGAGGAAGCTGAGCAAGGAGTAGAAAACCTGTTTGAAGAAATAATGACAGAAAACTTCCCTGATATAGGGAAGAAAAAAACTCACACAAATCCAAGCTCACAGTCCCAAACAAAATGAACCTCAAAAGAACAACACCAAGGCACATTATAATTAAATTTGCAAACACCAGAGACAAAGAGAGAATCTTAAAAGTGGCCAGAGAGAGAGAGAAAGTTATCTACAAAGGATCCCCCATCAGATTAGTGATTTATTTCTCAACAGAAACACATCAGGCCAGAAGGGAATGGAATGAAATATACAAAGTCAAGCAAAGGAAGGGTCTGAATCCAAAAATACTGTACCCAGCAAGGCTATCAATCAAAATTGAGGTTGAAATCAGGAGCTTCACAGACAATAAAGAACTAAGGGAGTTTATCACCCCAAACAAGCAATGTAAGAAATGCTAAAGGGTTTGCTGTAAAAACAAGAAATAGGAAGTGAAGAGGGAACAGAGGCATAAAAATTTAAAATGGCAACAAACATGTACCTATCAATAATAACTTTAAATGTAAATGGATTAAATGCCCCAATCAAAAGACATAGGGTAGCTGAGTGGATAAGAAAACATGACCCATATATCTGCTCTCTATAGGAAACCCACTTCAGAAAAAAGGACTCACACAGACTGATGGTGAAGGGATGGAAAAAGGTATTTCAGGTGAATAGAAATGAAAAAAAAGCTGGAGTAGCAATACTTATATCTGACAAATTAGATCTCAAAGTGAAGGACATAACAAGAGATAAGGAAGGTCACTTTATAATACTAAAGGGAGCAATCCAACAAGAAGATATAACTCTCATAAACATATATGCACTCAATACAGGAGCACCCAAATACATTAAAAAAAAAAACTTCTGGAAGATATCAAGGGAGAGATTGACAGCAATACAGTCATAGTATGGGACTTTAATACCCTACTAACACCACTAAACAAATCCTCTAAACAAAAAATCATCAAAGAAATATCAATCTTAAATGACAAACTAGATCAGATGAAATTAATTGCCATCTTCAGAATATTTCACCACAAGGCCACAGATTGTACATTCTTCTCAAGTGCACATGGGTTATTTTCAAAGACAGACCATATATTGGGATACAGGCAAAGTCTCTTCAAATTCAAGAAGATAGAAATCATATCAAGCATCTTCTCAGATCACAATGGTATAAAACTAGAAATAAACTACAATAAAAACAATAAAAAATCAAACACCTGGAGGCTAAATAGCATGCTATTAAACAATGACTGGGTTACCAGAGAGATCAAAGAAGAAATAAAAAGCATCATGGCAACAAATGGCAATGAAAACACAACAATCCAAAATTTATGGGACACAGTGAAAGCAGTCTTGAGAGGGAAGTTCATAGCTCTACAGGCCTACCTCAAAAGAAAAGAGAAACAATGGTAATAAATTATCTAACCCTTCAACTCAAAAGAGTTAGAAAGAGAGCAACAAGAAAGGCCCAGAGTAAGCAGAAGGAAGGAAATAATAAAGATCAGAGTGGAGATAAATGACATAGAGACCAATAATAATAATAATAATAATAATAATAATAATACAAAATATCAACAAAACTAAGAGCTGGTTCTTTGAAAGGATAAACAATATTGATGAACCTCTAGCCAGGCTCACCAAGAAGCAAAGAGAGAGGACCCAAATAAACAAAATCAGAAAAGAAAGAGGTGATATAACAACCAATCACACAGAAATACAAATGATTATGAAAAAATACTATGAACAACTCCATTCCAACAAAATTGACAACCTATATGAAATGGACACTTTCCTAGAAAAATACAAGCTCCCAAAACTCAACCAAGAAGAATCAAAAAACCAGAATAGGCCAATAATTACCGAATAAATTGAAACAGCGATCAAAAATCTTCCAGCAAACAAAAGCCCTGATCTGGACGGCTTTACAGGGGAGTTCTACCAAGCATTCAAAGAAGAACTAAAACCTATCCTCCTCAGACTATTCCGAAAAAAATAAGATAAAGGCACACTTTCAAGCTCTTTCTATGAAGCCGGCATTACCCTAATCCCAAAACCAGATAAAGACACCACAAAAAAAGAAAACGACAGGCCTATATCCTTGATGAACATCGATGCTAAAATCCTCAACAAAATTCTAGCAAATCGGATTCAGCAATACATTAGAAAGAAGATACACATGACCAAGTGGGATTTATTGTGGGGATGCAAGGGTGGTACAATATCCTCAAATCAATAAATGTGATACATCACATAAACAAATTGAGAGACAAAAATCACATAATCATATCAATTGATGCAGAAAAAGCATTTGACAAAATCCAACACTGTTTCTTGATAAAAACTCTCAGCAAAGTGGGAATAGAGGGATCATAGCTCAACATAATAAAAGCCCTATATGAAAAACTTACAACCAACATCATACTCAATGGGCAATAACTAAACTCATTTCCCCTAAGAATAGGAACAAGACAAGAATGCCCACTTTCACCACTCCTGTTCGACATAGTACTAGAAGTACTAACCATAGCAATCAAACAAGAAGAAGAAATAAAAGTCATCCAAATTGGAAAAGAAGAAGTAAAACTGTCCTTATGTGCAGATGACATGATACTATACATAGAAAACCCCAAAGACTCCATCAAAAAAACTACTATACCTAATAAATGAATTCTGCAATGTAACAGAATACAAAATTAATACCCAGAAATCTATGGCCTTTTTATACACCAATAATGAACTCACAGAAAGAGAAATGAACAAAAAAATCCCATTTACCATTGCACCAACAAAATTGACATACCTAGGAATAAACTTAACCAAGTACGTAAATGACCTGTACTCAGAAAACTACAGGACATTGAAAAAAGAGATAGAGGAAGACATAAACAAATGAAAGAACATACCATATTCATGGGTTGGTAGAATCAACATTATTAAAACTTACACCATACACAAAAACAAACTCAAAATGGCTAAAGGACTTGAATGTAAGATGAGAAACCATAAAAATCCTACAAGACTCCATAGGCAGCAAAATTGCAGTCATATGTCGTAGCAATATATTTACAGACACAGATCCTAAGGCAAGAGAGACTAAGGAGAAAATAAACAAATGGGACTACATCAAAATAAAAAACTTCTGCACAGCAAAAGAAACCATCGACAAAACAGCAAGAAAGCCCACTGATGGGAGAACATATTTGCCAATGTTATCACTGATAAGGGCTTAATCTCCAACATTTATAGGGAACTCATACAATTTAACAAAAGGAAGATAAACAATCCAATCAAAAAATGGGCAAAGGATTTAAATAGACACTTTTCGAAAGAGGACATTCAGAAAGCCAAGAGACATATGAAAACATGCTCAAAGTCACTAATCATCTGAGAGATGCAAATCAAAACAACAATGAGGTACCACCTCACACCTATCAGAATGACTATCATTAAAAAATCAACAAAGGACAAGTGCTGGAGAAGATTTGAGAAAAAGGAACCCTCCTTCACTGTTGATGGGAATGCATATTGATGCAGCCACTGTGGAAAACAGCATGGCGTTTCCTCAAAAATTTAAAAATGGAACTGCCATTTGACCCAGTAATCCCCCTTCTAGGAATATATCCTAATAAAACAGAAACACCAGTCAGAAAGGATATATGCACCCCTATGTTCACAGCAGCACAATTATACAATAGCTAAGATTTAGAAACAGCCTAAATGCCCATCAGCAGATTAGTGGATTATAAAACTGTGGTACATCTATACAATGGAATACTATGCTGCCATAAAAAGAAGGAATTCTTGCCATTTGCAGCAGTATGGATAGAACTGGAGAGCATTATGCTAAGTGAAATAAGCCAGTCAGTGAAAGAAAAATACCACATGATCTCACTCATTTATGGATAATAAAGAATATTATAACCTGATGAACAAAAAGATAAGTACAGAGTCAGAGAAGCATCAAACAGACTGTCAAATTACAGAGGGAAGGCTGGGGAGGAAGGGAGGTAAGAGATCAACTGAAGTACTTGTATGCATGCATATAAGCATAACCAATGGACACAAGACACTTAGGGATAGGGTGAGGGCATGTGCTGTGGGGTAGGGGAGGCAAGGGGAAGGTCAATGGGGGAAAAAAACGAAACATATGTACTACTATTTGTAATACTTTGAACAATAAAAAAATAAAAAAATAATATTAATGAC
Source organism: Plecotus auritus (assembly GCF_963455305.1). Classification (NCBI taxonomy): domain Eukaryota; kingdom Metazoa; phylum Chordata; class Mammalia; order Chiroptera; family Vespertilionidae; genus Plecotus; species Plecotus auritus. The sequence continues at coordinate 101,911,431 of NC_137784.1, forward strand.
AAAGAAAAAATTCTCAAAGCTACCAGGGAAAATAAGGAAGTGACCTACAAAGGAAAACCCATCAGAATTTTATCCAACTTCTCTGCAGAAACTCTACAAGCCAGAAGAGAGTAGAAACAAATATTCAAATATCTAAAAGAGAGAAATTACCAGCCACAAATAATATATCCAGAAAATTTATTTTTTAAATATGAAGGAGAAATAAAAATGTTCCCAGATATACAAAAGAGCATAAGGTCACAACACTAAGAGTAAGATTACACAAAAAATTTACAGCATAAACAGGGATAATTTGTGGCAACAAAAACATAAAAGATAAGGGGGGAACTGTCTAAACCAACAAAGGAAGATGAAGATCAGATAAACTCAAAAGAAAAAAAAAACTACAGTATATATGCAACTTCATTTTTTATAAACTTAATGGTGACCACACACAAAAATTCCCAAATCAGGTCATATAGCTTAAAAAAGAGGGAAACAGAGGAAAGATGTATGTAATACTACCAAACAAAAACAACAGACTGAAACATAAAGGAAAGGAACCAATGAAGGCACAGAGCTACCAGAAAACAAAAGATAAAATGGATATAGGAAATCCTCTTACATCAATAATTACCCTAATGGAAATGGTCTGACTTCACCAATAAAGAGGGAAAGAGTAGCAGAGTGGATCAAAAAATAAAACCCAACCATATGTTGCCTACAAGAGACACATCTAAGCTGCAAAGACAAAGTTAGATTCAAACTAAAAGGGTGGAAAATGATTGTACAAGCAAATAACATCCTCAAAAAATCAGGTGTAGCCATACTTATATCTGACAAAATAGATTTCAAAATAACAAGAGACAAAAATGGACACTTTATAATGATAAAGAGAACCCTACATCAAGAAAACATAACACTTGCCCTAATCGGTTTGGCTCAGTGGATAGAGCTTCAGCCTGTGGACTGCAGGGTCCCAGGTTTAATTCTGGTCAAGGGCACATACCTTGGTTGTGGGCACATCCCCAGTAGGGAATGTGCAGGAGGCAGCTGATCGATGTTTCTTTCTCATTGATGTTTCTAACTCTCTATCCCTCTCCCTTCCTCTATGTAAAAAAAATCAATAAAATATATTTTAAAAAAAAGAAAACATAACACTTCTTAATATATATGAACCCAATCAGGGAGCACCGAAATATACAAAACAACTACTCACAGAACTAAAGGGAGAAACAGATCAAAACACAATCATAGTTGCAGACCTTAATGCTCCATTGACAACTCTAGACAGATCAACCAAACAAAAAATCAATAAGGAAATATTGGCCTTAAATGAAATACTAGACCAAATGGGCATAATTGACATTTACAGAACTTTTCATCCCAGAACATCAGATTATACATTTTTATCTAGTGGAGATGGAATATTCTCAAGGATAGACCATATGTTGGGTCGCAAAACTAGCATCAAAAAATTCAAGATTGAAATTATAACAAGCATACTCTTTGACCACGGTGCCTTGAAGTTAGAAATCAACTGCAAAAAGGAAATAAATAAACCCACAAATATGTGGATAGACAACATAACTACTAAAAAAGGACTGGGTCAAAGTAGAAATAAAAGATGAGATCAAAATATATAGAGAAGTAAATGAGAATGACAATACAACATATCAGGACCTCTGGGATGCAGCAAAGCAGTGATCAGAGGGAAGTTTACATCATTATAGGCCTATCTCAAGAAATAAGAGAAATCCCAAGTAAACAACCTAACATCACATCTGAAAGTACTAGAAAAAGAAGAACAAAAGCAACCCAAAGTCAGCTGAAGGAAGGAAATAATAAAAATTAGAACAGAATTAAATGTAATAGAGAACAAAAAGACTATAAAAATCAATAAAACAAAGAGCTAGTCCTTTGAAAAGATTAATAAAATTGACAAACCCCTGGCTAGACTCACTAAGGAAAAATGGGAAAAGACCCATATAAACAAAATCAGAAATGAGAAAGAAGTCACCACAGACATCACAGATATACAAAGGATCATACTAGAATATTATGAAAGACTATATGCCACCAAATTCAATAACCTAGAAGAAATGGGTAAGTTCCTATAAATATATAACCTTCCTAGAATAAATCATGAAGAATTGGAAAATCTAAATAGACTGATCAATAGTGAGGAAATTGAAACAACCATCAAAAACCTTCCAAAAAAACAAAAGTGCAGGACGAGATGGCTTCACCAACTAATTCTACCAAAGTTTCAAAGATTTAAAACTTATTCTTCTCAAACTCTTCCAAAAAAATTGAAGAAGAGGCAATATTTCCTAACACATGTTACAAGGCCAATATAACCCTGATAGCAAAACCTGGCAAAGATAACACAAAGAAAGAAAACTACAGACCAATATCTCTGATGAATACAGATGCAAAAATCCTAAACAAAATACTAGCAAGCTAAATACAACAGTACATCAAAAAAATAATACATCCCCTAATGGGGTTTATTCCAGGGGCATGAGGATGGTTCAACATACACAAATCAATCAACGTAATACACCACATTAACAAAAGAAAGGATAAAAATCATATGATCTTATCAGTGGATGGAGAAAAAGCACTTGATAAGATACAAAATCCATTTATGATTAAAACAATAAAATGGGAATAGAAGAAGAGTACCTCAACATAATAAAGGCCATATATGATAAATCCTCAGCTAATAGCATACTTGATGGTGAAAAACTGAAAGCTTTTCCACTAAGATCAGGAAGAAGACAAGGATGTCCACTCCCACCACTTTTATTCAGCATAGTTCTGGAAGCCCTAGCCAGACCAATAAGACAAGAGAAAGAAAGAAAAGGCATCCAAATAAGGAAGGAAGAAATCAAACTGTCACTTTTTGTGGATGACATGATTCTGTGTATAGGAAACCCTAAAGACTCCACCAAAAAAAAAAAAAAAAAAAAAAAAAAAAAAAACCTGTTAAAAAAATAAGCAAATACACTAAAGTTCCAGGATACAAAATCAATGTGCAAAAATCAATGGGAGAAAAAGGGGACATATGTAATACTTTCAACAGTAAAGAATTTTTAAAAATCCATTGCCTTCCTGTATACTAACCACAAAGCTTCAAAAGAAGAAATGAAAATAATAATTCCTTTTGTAATTGCAACCAAAAGAATAAAATACCTAGGAATAAACTTAACAAAGAACATGAAAGACCTATATACTGAAAAGTACAAAGCATTAATGAAAGAAAAAACACACACACAACAAAATGGAAAATTACCTCGTGTTCATGGATTGGAAAAACCAACATAGTTTAAATGGCCATATTACCCAAAGAAATATAAAGATTTAATGCAATCTCCATCAAAATCCCAATGTCATTTTTTTAAGGAAATAGAATGGGAACTCATCAGATTTGTATGGAACCACAAAAGACACAGAATAGCCAAAGCAATCCTGAGAGAAAAAGAATGAAGCTGGAGGTATCATGCTACCTGACTTCAAATTATACTACAGAACTACGATAACCAAAACAGAATGGTATTGGCAAAGAAACAGACACACAGATCAATGGAACAGAATAGAGAGCCCAGCTATAAAGCCACATGTATATGGACACATAATTTTCAACAAAAGAGACAGAAAAAAATGAAATAAAGATAGTCTCTTCAAAAAATGGTGCTGGGAAAACTGGAAAGCCACATGCAAATGAATGAAACTGGATTACAGTTTGTCCCCATGTACAAAAATTAATTCAAAATGGATCAAAGATTTAAATATAAGATGCTAAACAATAAGTTACATAGTATAAAATATAGGTACCAAAGTACCAAACTTATGGATCTTGGTCATACAGAACATTTTATTCATTTGAGCCAAAAGGAAAGGGAAGTAAAGGTAAAAATAAATGAATGGGACTATATCAAACTAAAAAGATTTTGCACAGGAAAAGAAACTGACAACAAAACAACAAGGCAGCCAACCAGATGGGAGATGATATTTGCAAACAGTAGCTCCAACAAAAGTTTAATTTCCAAAATATATAGAGAACTCATAAGCCGAGCTGGCATGGCTTAGTGGTTGAACATTTACCTATGAACCAGGAGGTCACAGTTCGATTCCCAGTCAGGGTATATCCTCGGGTTTCGGGCTCAGTCCCCAGTGTGAGGCATACAGGAAGCAGCCAATTAATGATTCTCTCCCATAATTGATGTTTCTATCTCTCTCTTCCTTTCCCTTTTTCTGAAATCAATAAACATATTTAACAAAATAATTAAAAAAAAAACATAAAATTCAACACCAAACAAACAAACAACCCAATCAAAAAGTGGGCAGAGGACATGAAAACACACCTCTCCCAAAAAGACATGGGAACAGCCAATAGAAATATGAAAAGATGTTTAACCTCACTAGCAATTAGGGAAATACAAATCAAAACTACAATGAGATACCACCTTACACCTGTTAGAGTGGCCATTATCAACAAGACAAGCAATTACAAGTGTTGGAGAGATTGTGGAAAAAAGGGGAAACCTTATTTACCAATGGTGGGAAGGTTGACTGGTACAACCACTATGGAAAGCAGTTTGATAATTCCTCAAAAAATTAAGATACCAAAAGACTGAGCAACCCCTCTCCTGGGTATATACTTGAAAAACTCAAAATCATGTATTTGCAAAGATATATACACCCCTATGTTCATTGCAGCATTATTCACGGTGGCCAAGACATGGAAACAACCAAAGTGTCCTGTGATAGAGGACTGGATAAAGAAGACAGGATACATATACACAATGGAATACTACTCAGCCATAAGAAAAGATGAAATAGCACCATTTGCAACAACATGGATGGACCTTATGAATATTCTGTTAAGTGAAATAAGTCAGTCAGAAAAAGCTAAGAACTATATGATTTCACTCATATTTGGGATATAGAACTGAAACTCATAAACACAAACAGCAGTGTGGTGATTGCCAGAGGGAAAGGGATGGGGGGAGTAGGGGGGTCTCAATATAAGGTGACAGGAGAAGATTTGACTTTGGGCGATGGGCACAAGGTACAATATACAGATCTGGTAACAGAGAAACCCACACCTAAAACCTATATGTTCATGTTGACCAATGTTACCCCAATCAACTTTATATATATATATATATATATATATATATATATATATATATATATGATTCTGATAAATTTCCTCCATACATATCCATATAATATTCACTACAAACAGGGAATCACTTTACTGATAAGCTAATAAGAGCATGTCATATCTCTACTACTAGTATGTAGGGGCAATAAAAAAGGCTAAAGTCCCACTGATCCATTGATCTAGGTACATACTACAGTATTTTGAGTATGAAGTGATGAATGGTAGCAGAAGCTATTAAAAGAAAGGAACAAATTTGAATGATATTGTGAAAGTAGATGAAAAAATAGATAGGACATATTTATGAGTACTAACTACATGATATTTTACTGTTGAGGAAAATGAGCTAGTAGGAAGCGGAGGCAGAATTTGAACCTAGTTTTAATTGACTCCATAGAAGGAGAGAACTCTTTTATAGGATCATATGTGAAGTTCATAGCTCTACAGGCCTACCTAAAAAAAAAAAAAAAAAAAAAAAAAAAAACACAAGAAAAAATGGTAATAAATTATCTAACCCTACAACTCAAAGAGTTAGAAAGAGAGCAACAAGAAAAGCCCAGCATAAGCAGAAGGAAGGAAATAAAGATCAGAGTAGAAATAAATGACATAGAGACAAAAAAAAAAATACAAAAGACCAATAAAACCAAGAGCTGATTCTTTGAAAGGATAAAAAAGATTGATGAACCTCTAGCTAGGATCACCAAGAAGCAAAGAGAGAGGACCCAAATAAACAAAATCAGAAATGAAAAAGGTGATATAACAACCAATCACACAGAAATACAAAAAAATTATGAAAAAATACTTTGACCAACTCTATTCCAACAGATTGAACAGACAAGATGAAATTGACATATTTTTAGAAAAATACAAGCTCCCAAAATTCAATCAGGAAGAATAAAACAACATGAATAGGCTGATAACTACTGAAGAAATTGAAACAGCAATCAAAAATCTTCCAGCAAACAAAAGCCCTGGTCTGGACAGCTTTACAGGGGAGTTCTACCAAGCATTCAAAGAACTAAAACCTATCCTTCTCAGACTATTCCAAAAAATTCAAGAGGAAAGCACACTTCCAAGCTCTTTTTATGAAGCCGGCATTACCCTAATTCCAAAACAGATAAAGACACCACAAAAAAAAGATAACTACAGGCCAATATCCTTGATTAACATAGTTGCTAAAATCCTGAACAAAATTTTAGCAAAGCTAAATGTCCAGCATTACATTAGAAAGATCATACACTATGACCAAGTGGTATTTATTGTGAGGATGCAAGGATAGTACAATATCTGCAAATCAATAAATGTGATACATCACATAAACAAATTGAGAGACAAAAATCACATAATCATATCAATGATGCAGAAAAAGCATTTGACAAAATCCAACACCCTTTCTTGATAAAAACCCTCAGCAAAGTGGGAATAGAGGGATCATACCACAACATAATAAAAGCCTTATATGACAAACCTACAGCCAACATCATACTCAATGGGCAAAAACTAAAACCATTTCCCATAAGAACAGGAACAAGACAGGGATGCCCACTTTCACCACTCCTATTCAATATAGTATTGGAAGTGCTAGCCTAGTGATCAGACAAGAAGAAATAAATGGCATCCAAATTGGAAAAGAAGAAGTAAAATTGTCCTTATTCGCAGATGACATGATACTATACCTAGAAAAACCCAAAGACTCCATCAAAAAACTACTAGACTTAATAAATGAATTTGGGAATGTAGCAGGATACAAAATTAACACCCTGAAATCTTTGGCTTTTTATACACCAATAATGAACTCACAGAAAGAGAAACTAAAAAACCAATCCCATTTACCACTGCACCAAAAAAATTAAGATATCTAGGAATAAACTTAACTAAGGAGGTAAAAGACCTGTATTCAGAAAACTACAGAATATTGAAAAAGTAGATAGAGGAAGACATAAACAAAAGGAAGAACATACCATGTTCATGGATTGGTAGAATCAACATCATTAAAATGTCCATACTATCCAAAGCAATCTACAGATTCAATGCAATCCCCATTAAAATACCAACAGCATATTTCAAAGACTAGAATAAACTCTTCAGAAATTCATCTGGAAAAAAAAATACCCCAAATAGCCATAGCAATCCTGAGAAAGAACAAAGTTGGAGGGATCACAATAGCAGATATCAAGTTATATTACCAAGGCATGGTTCTCAAATCTGCCTGGTACTGGCACAAGAACAGACATATAGACCGATGGAACAGAGCAGAGAACCCAGAAATTCACCCAAGCCATTATAGTCAATTAATATTTGACAAAGGAGGCAAGAGGATACAGTGGAGTCAAGACAGTCTCTTCAATATATGGTGTTGGGAAAATTGGACAGATACATGCAAAAAAAAAAATGAAACTAGACCCCAACTTACACCATACACAAAAATAAACTCAAAATGGCTAAAGGACTTAAATGTAAGATGGAAACCATAAAAATCCTATAAGACTTCACAGGCTGCAAAATATCAGACATATGTCATAGCAATATCTTTACTGATATAGCTCCTAGGGTAATGGAGACTAAGGAGAAAATAAGCAAATGGGACTATAAATAAAAAGCGTCTGCACAACAAAAGAAACTATCAACAAAACAAGAAAGCCCACTTCATGGGAGAACATATTTGCCAATGCTACTTCAGATAAGGTTTTATCTCCAAAATTTACAGAGAACTCATACAACTTAACAAAAGGAAAGTAAACAATCCAATCAAAAATGGGCAAAGGACCTAAATAAACACTTTTCGAAAGAAGACATACAGAAGGCCGAGAGACATATGAAAACATGCTCAAAATCACTAATCATCTGAGAGATGCAAATCAAAACAACGAGATAGCATCTCACACCTGTCAGAATGGCTATCATCAACAAATCAACAAACAAAAAGTGCTGGTGAGGATGCGGAGAAAAAGGAACCCTCGTGCACTGCTGGTGGGAATGCTGACGTGCAGCCACTGTGGAGAACAGTATGGAGTTTCCTCAAAAAATTAAAAATGGAACTGCCATTTGACCCAGTAATCCCACTTCTAGGAATATATCCTAAGAAAACAGAAACACCAATCAGAAAGGATATATGCACCCCTATGCTCATAGCAGCACAATTTACAATAGCTAAGATTTGGAAACAACCTAAGTGCCCATCAGCAGATGAGTGGATGAAAATACAGTAGTACATTTACACAATGGAGTACTATGCTGCGGTAAAAAAAGAAGGAATTCTTACCATTTGCCACAGCATGGATGGAACTGGAGAGCATTATGCTAAGCAAAATAAGCCAGTCAGAAAAAAATAAATATCACATAATCTCACTCATATGTGGGATATAATTAACAACATAAACTGATAAACAAAAATAGATGCAGAGACAAATGGCAGGTGATGAGGGAGTTAGAGAGCAACCAAAGGACTTGTATTCATGTATATTAGCATGACCAATTGTCACAGATACTGGGGCAGTGGGGGCTTGCTCTCGGGGGTGATAGTGGCCAGGAGGGTCAATCAGGGAAAACGGAAACAATTAAAAAATATTAAATTAATGCGTTTACTCACCCCGGCCAGGTGGCTCAGTCGGTTGGAGTGATGTCCTATATACCAAAAGGTTGTGGGTTCCATCCTCATTTGGTGCTCATTAGGGAGGTGGCCAATGAATGTTTCTCTCTCAGGATCAGGGTTAATATTTCCCTCTCATATTGATATTTCTCTCTCTCCCTTCCTCTCTCTAAAATCAATAAACATATCCTTGGGTGAGAAAAAAATAAAGTAAAATAAAAATAAAATAGTAAAAAAGTCTGTTTACTTTGGGGGGGAGGTGAGTTATTGTATCTATTTCATTATTATTAAAGTATAGTTAGTATACAATATTATACTAGTTTCAGGGGTTTAACAAATAACTGGTGGCGATTTAACATTTACATATCTTATATTGTGCTCACCACACTAAATCAGCTTACTCTTAAACTTTTGGAAATATTCTCAGCAATTCTCTTTAAGTTAGATACCTTCTGATTCACTCTGTAATGCACAGACCACATTTTTGCCCTTTTGACCCCCATCAATAGTGACTAGTAGTGTAGCTAACTCTGTGCTGACTAAGGCATGCCATTTTTAACTGAAGGTGTACATTTGGGGGACAACCATACAGGGAAAAAGAGCTATCATGAATCTTTGAGAATTCATTTATAGACAGCCAACAGAATTATCAATTAAAAATTAGTGAACTAAATGTAAAATAACTGAATACTAGGTTTATAATTCATATTATTTTTACAGCACATTCTTTTATTTTATTTGGCTTAAATTAGCTCTGAGTCAAGTTTGGATAAAGATATAAAAGGCATTTTGTTGTCATTATTTTAGTGTGATTTTTATTGATGATTGGTTGCTTTTGTTTTGTTTTTCTTGTTGTTTTATTTTCTGCCCCAGAGTTCATAAAGCTGTGAAAGAAAGTTAAGACAGAATTAAGATTATAATTATTCAACAGGATACAATACTAGGTAAGTATCCCAAATCAACAGAGTCAAATTAAAAATGATTCTTATGTTTATTCAAAAATCAAGTGAACAAAGGCAAACGGAGAGAAGACTTTTCAGAAATCCACACACAAAAAAGATTGAAAGCCTGTGTTGGCCACGAACTCAAAATGAGCCCATATGATATGACTGGTAAAAAAACGTCCAAAGAAATCTCAGGTTTATTTACTGAAAAGTATTTCTTATGCATCTACCATGTTTCAGGTACTATATCCTGGGTTCAGACAATAAGGAAGTACATCACCAGTAAAGAATTTTAAAACAGTAATAACATTGACTTTAGGAGTTTTTCTATTATTAACATGATCTGGTAATTATAAACATGTCAGAGAAATAATTTCTCTACCTGACTGGGAGGATCATTCCTATCAATCTTCCTTCCACCTCCAGCCCTGGGTACACTTCTAGAATCCAGATTTGTGTGACTGTAAAACTCATGTTTTTTCCATTACAGCAGTGTTTCAAACTTTTACCACCACAGGCCTCATTAAAATATATATATTACATATGGCCAAGTACAAACACACACACACACACACACACACACACACACACACACACAACACACACATGACAGATACATAGATATCCATACACACATACACAGGCTATAATCACATAACTGACACAAAAATTCATAAAATAATACTAGCATTACTGTGGGCAATGCATTCTAATATTTTCTACTCTATTCTGCTTCACTAAAAAAAGAAAAGGGAAAAAGAAGTGGATCTTTTCCTACTAAATTTATTTTCACAACCCCCTAATAAGCTTTGATCCACAGTTTGAAAAGTAGTGTATTCTCACTTTCAGATTCAGGTGGACAAAATGTGGGATGGCAGGGAGATGTTAGCCAGGGGTTAAGCATTGACCACAGGAATTCTCAAAATAGAAAAACTGCAGAACTGCATCTGCACACTCTGCCTATGATTGATTTTGTTGATATTATGTTCCAAATAGCTTTTATTCACCTAAACCAAAAACCTTGAACAAAAAGCTGGTGTTTTGGTTTGTGTTTTGTTGGTGTTTTTTTGTTGTTGTTTTTTTTTTTTTTCAGCCTACCTATAGTATCCAACATACATTGTGATACCATTCTGGACTACAGTGACATGGTTAGCTCTTAAAAAGATCTTTGAAATTTATTCAGGTCAGGAGCCAGGAAATGGGTGAAGAATTTATACTGTAATCCTCAGAGGAGTAGAACATGAATCGAATTAATGTTTCTACAGGATATGGGATTCTCTTCTTATGAATAAAATCTTTTGAGATCAGGTAGGAAGTTGTAACCATTTTTCGCTTTTATTACTTTTTCCATTATGTTACTTTGAATATTTGGTTTTATACTGGCAGTGAGGGATGACCAACAAAGCAGTTTTACTGTGTAATACCATTTTCTTGGGCAAATTCTATTCAGCAGGGTCTTTTCTATGTGGACAGATAAAGAAACTAGGTCACACTTGTGTCACATTTGGTTCAATCAAGTAATAATTTCCTTTGACCATCTTAGAGTTTCATAGACTGCTTTATGTACTACCCATGTTTATGGTCCCTTATTTCTTAGAGCTTTAAATAAATGCAGCCCATTATAAATGTGTCTTTATGAAGCTATGGGATGGTTAATTGAACCAAAATGATCAGTCAAATAATTCAAAATAAATTAAGAGATGGACTTAATTTATCCAGGGTTGGATGAAACTTGACAAGCCATTGTGACTGCCTTGCTTGATTCACTCAGCCAGTCAGCCAAAGCTCGCCCTTTGCTCCCTGATGAAGATTTATGTTCCTTAACTAGTTTATACAGTCCAAACCTAGGATAGATGAATTCAAACTACCTCATTGATTTATTTTGACTGCCTTGACCAGCTTAGGAAGGTTTGAACAAGTTAATAAGAACTAAGATAAATAGTGGACTGATTAAAATGACTAACTTGCCTGAATTTCTTGTTTGTTGAACTACAACCAGTCAGCTATTTGACCAAATCAGTTTTTCCTAAAGAAAATAAAAATAAGAATAGGAGACAAAATTGCGGCGGAATAGACAGACATGTTCAGAGCCTTGTCCCAGAGCAGATAGAATGAACAGCTGAAACGAATAACATCCAACACGAATTGGCGAAGGAGACTCAGCAGGTGAGACAGTTTGCAGCCGGGAAGGGCATAGGATCCCTGGAAAAAGGTAAAATCAAGGATTTTGGCAGGAGACTGCCAGACCTCTGAGTCCAGAGGGTCAGAGGGAACCCGCACAGCACCAAGCCGCATCCCTGGGGACAGGCACAGCATCTGACAGTGGAAAGAAGGGCCACAGGACTGCTGGACCGCAGGGGATTCTGGAACTGGGTCCACAGTCATAAAAGGCTGAACCCAAAGGGTGCAGCCTGAAGGGATGGCCAGACCGCACAGCACTGACAGGAGATGAGTACGCAGAGGCCCAGTCTTTCCCCTCCCTGTGGCCTGAGCCTTTCTTCACTGAACCTAGCTCACAGGACCTTTCGGATACAGACACTTACCCGTGGCTGAGGTGAGGGAGAAGGTGTGGACTCTTGGAGTCTGGGGAGAGGAAGGGTTCCAGGAGAAGCAGCAGCCAGTCTGGCACTGAGTCATACCTGAGCCCAGGACCTGGGCAGCCATTTTGTCCTGAAGAGATAGGCCCTCCCTCCAGTTTCCAGGCAACCAATATAGCCACACCCAGATCCCACCCTGAATGGTACAAAAGATTTTTAAAAAAATCTAAATAGTCCCTGAGAGTCCAAAGGGACTGGCCTAAAGACAGTACAGAAGACTGGGATCTTAAACCAGCCAAAGGAACTACACTTCACTTTTTCATTTATATATTTTTATCATTATAATTTTATCTCTTTTTTTTCTTCTTTTTTCTTTGTTTCCCTGTTTTTATTTGTTGCTTTATTTTCTATTTCTTTTCTCATTATTTTTCCATCACTCTATTTTATTTTATTTTTATTTGCTATTTTTTATTTTTTATACCATTTTTGAAATCATTTTTTTGTAAATTTATTATTATTATTTTCTTCTCATTCTCTTTCTTCTTAGCCACCCATCCCCTTTCTACTTCCTCTACACTGAACTGAGGACCTCCCCATATCCATCCAATTCTTAACCTTATTTTCTGTATATAAGCTCAGCCTCTACAGATTCTGCCCCCACCCTCTTTGCTGGGTGTTTTGTGTTTGTATTTTTTTGGTTTATCTATTGGTTCTGTGCTGTTTTACCCATATATATATATATATATATATATATATATATATATATAGTCTCATTTTTCTTCCTTTTTCTTTTCTCTCTTATCTTTTTCACTCTCTTTGATATCATTTGTGCTCTTTTCTCTCCCCTAATTCTCTTTTCTCAGGTGGTTACTTATAGTGGGGTCATTGGTGTCGTGAGTATATTCGTGCTTTGTTCCCTTTGTGTTGTGTCTTGTCAAGGTGAATTTTTTCCTGTCTGGCCAGGAGCTAGAGAGTGAGCCACATTAACCAGACACCTGGAGAGGAAACTCCAACCATGAAGAGTTCAATAACACCCCAGATGCAACTACAGAGGCAGGAAGAAGGAGGCAGTGAGGGAGAGAGCATGAGTGAGGGAGGGAGCAAAAGAGGAGTGTGTGGTCATGTGGTGTGTGTGTGTGTGTGTGTGTGTATGTGAGTAAGGCACAGTTAGATCCCACAGGACATTTGGGGGCAGGCTAACCTGGCTCACCTATCTAAGCAGCCTCTGCTACCATTACAAACAGTACCGGGAGTCCGGCTTGTCCTCAGAGGCCTAGCCTTTTTGAAGGGGAGAGCTGCTGTAACTGGGAGCCCAGGCTCACCTCCACCCAGGGTGCCCTCAGATAACACCTGGGACTCTACAGCCACCTCTGTCAGGGACCTCCTACCTTGGCTGTGGCCCCACGGTCAACAAGTCTCCAGCCACCCTGGGCACAGGCTCCTGTGAGTTCTGAAGCACACTCCCCTCTGACTGGCCCAACACTTTAGCCCAGGGCACTGCAACCATGCAAGCTTCAGACATGTGAGCAACCCGCTCCTGTACAAGGAGCAGCAGCCCTGCGAGCAGCCCTCCCCAGGCCTAAGAGCAGCAGCCTCACATGGCCTGCCCCTATCCAAGGAGCAGCAGCTATATAAGTGGCCCACTCCCCCATCTGAGGAGCAGCAGCTTCACGAAGCCCGCACCCTGCACCTGTCCGAGGAGCAGCAGCTGCACGAGCAGCCTGCCCCATCCAAGGAGCAGCAGCTGTGTGAGCAGCCCACCCCCATACGAGGAACAGCAGAGCTGCAAGCAGCCCACACCCATTCGAGAAGCAGCAGCCGCCTGAGCAGCCCACCCCAGAATGAGGAACAGCAGCCACATGAGCAGACCACCCACATCCGAGGAGCAGCAGCCCTGCACAGCCCGCACTGGTCCGAGGAGCAGCCTCCACATGCAGCCTGCACCTGTCCAGCAGCTGGGTGAACGGCCCGCCCCCATCCAAGGAGCAGCAGCTGCATGTGCAGCTCACTCCCACCCAAGGAGCAGCAGCTGCACAAGCAGCCCATCTACTGTTCAGGGAACAGCAGCTGTGTGAGCAGCCCACCCCCATACGAGGTACAGCAGCGCCATGAGCAGCCCGCCCCAATTCGAGGAGCAGCAGCCACACGAGCAGATCGCCCAAGTCTGAGGAGCTGCAGTCCTGTGCAACCCACACTGGTCTGAGGAGCAGCAGCCACACACAGCCTGCACCAGTCCAACGAGCAGCAGCTGGGTGAGCGGCCCACCCCTGTCCGAGGAGCAGCAGCTGCACGTGTAGCTCACTCCCACCTGAGGATCAGCAGCCATGCAAGCAATCCATCCCCCATCCAAGGAGTAGCATCTGTGCAAGGAGCCTGCACCCATATGAGGAGCACCAGACCGGCAAGCAACCAGCCCCTGTCCAAGAAGCGGCAGCCTCACGAGTAGCCTGCCCCATCTGAGGAACAGCAGCAGTATGCAGCCAGCCCCGATCCAAGGAGCAGCAGCCACGTGAGCATTTTGCCACCATCCAAAAAACAGAAGCTGTATGAGCAGCCTCCCCCACCTGCCAGAGGAGACACCACTGCTACAAAAAGCACCCACCAGAGGAGCCACTGCCAACTGAGGTGCAGCCAATTCAGCGACTGCCTGAGGAGCAACCACAGCCTGAGGAATACTGCCACCCAAGGAGCAGCCCCTGCACGAATTGACATCTATATCAGTCTGTGAGACCAAAAATGGGTAGACAAAGAAAGCTCCAAAGGAAAGAAAAGGAGGAATCACCAGAAAAGCAGCTAAGCGAAATAGAGGCAAGCAATATGTCAGAAAAAGAATTCAGAATAAGGGTCATATAGTTCATAAACTGGATAGAGGAAAAAATCAACAACTTATAAAGAATAAAGAAGAAATGGATGAAAAAATCTATATCTTATGTAAGAATCAAGAAAAAATGAAGTGATGTAGCTGCAATAAAAAACACCATGGAAAGTTTCAACAGTAGACTAGGAGAAGCGGAGGACTGAATTAATGAATTAGAAGACAGGGAAGCAAAACACAACCAAACAGAATTGTAATTGGAGAAAAAAAGTAAAAGACAGGGGGAGAGCCTAAGGGAGCTATGTGACAACAATAAACAAGGCAACAACAAATAATAGGGATGCCAGAACAACAGGAAGAGGAACAAGGGTTAGAAAACCTATTTGAAGAAATAATGTCAGAAAACTTCCCTGATGTGGGGAAGAAAAAAGTCACACAAGCACAGAGTGTCCCAAACAAGATGAACCCGAAAAGACCCACACCAATACACATCATAATTACGATGGCAAATGTTCAGGACAAAGAGAGAATCTTAAAAGCTGCAGAGAGAGACAGAAAGTTACATACAAGGGAGCTCCCATTAGATTATCAAATGATTTCTCAACAGAAACACATCAGGCCAGAAAAGAATGGAGGGAAATTTACAAAGTGATGCAAAGCAAGGGACTGAATCCAAGAATACTATATCCAGCAAGGCTATCATTCAAAATTGAAGGGGAAATAAGGAGCTTCACTGAAAAAAACAAACAGTCTAAGGGAATTTATCACAAGCAAGCAATGCAAGAAATACGAAAGGGACTGGTGTAAAAAGAAGAAATAAAAAGGCAAAAAAGAACACAGGCACAAAAAATAAAAATGGCTACAAAAAATTACATTTCAATAATAACTTTAAATGTAAATGGACTAAATGCTCCAATCAAAAGACATCGAGTGAGTGAATGGATAAAAAAAACATAACCCATATATATGCTGTCTACAAGAGACCCACCTCAGAACAAGGGGCTCACACAGACTGAGGGTGAAGGGATGGAAAAATATCTTTCAGGCAAATGGAAATGAATAAAATGCTTGGGTAGCAATACTTATATCTGAAAAAATAGACCTCAAAGTGAAGGCCATGACAAGAGATATGGAAGGCCATTTCATAATACTAAAGGGATTGATACAACAAGAAGATATAACCCTGATAAACATATATGCACGAAATACAGGAGCACCCAAATACATAAAAAAACTCCTGGAAGATATCAAGGGAGAGATCAACAAAAATACAATCATAGTAGGGGACTTTAATACACCACTGACATCACTGGATAAATCCTCTAGACAAAAAAATCAGCAAAGACACAACAATCCTAAATGACTCACTAGATCAGGTGGACTTAACTGACATCTTCAGAACATTTCACCCCAAAGCCATGGAGTACACATTCTTCTCAAGTGCCCAAGGGACATTTTTAAAAATAGACCACATATTGGGTCACAAGCAAAGTCTCCCCAAATTCAAGAAGACTGAAAGCATATCAAGCATCATCTCAGACAACAATGGCATAATATTAGAAATAAACTACAATAAAAACAATCCAAAAAATTCAAACACTTGGAAGTTGAATAGCATTCTATTAAACAATGATTGGGTTACCAAAGAGATCCAAGAAGAAATTAAAAACATCCTGGAAACTAATGACAATAAAAACACAACAATCCAAAATCTATGGGACACAATGAAAGCAATCCTGAAAAGGAAGATTATATTTCTACAGGCCTACCTCAAAAAACAAGAAAATATGGTACTAAATCATCTAAATCTACAACTTAAAGAATTAGAAAGATAACAACAAGAAAAGACCAGAGTGAGCAGAAGGAAGGAGATAATAAAGATCAGAGTAGAAATAAATGACATAGAGGTAAAAAAACAACAACAAAAATAAATACAAAAGATTAATGAAACCAAGAGCTGGTTCTTTGAAAGGATAAACAAGATTGATGAACCTCTAGCCAGGCTCACCATGAAGCAAAGAGAGAAGACCGAAATAAACAAAATAAGAAATGAAAGAGGCGAAATAACAACAGACCCCACAGAAATACAAAGGATTGTTTAAAAATACTATGAATCACTCTATTCCAACAAACTAGACAGCCTGGAGGAAATGGACATATTCCTAGAAAAACACAACCTTACATAATCAATCAGGAAGAATCTAAACATCTCAATAGGCCAATAACTATGGAAGAAATTGAAGCAGTCATCTAAAAGCTTCCAGCAAACAAAAGCCCAGGGCCAGATAGCTTCATAGGGGAGTTTTACCAAACATTCAAGGAAGAATTAAACCTACCCTCGAAAGACTATTCCAAAAAATTCAAGAGGAAGGAACACTTCCAAGCTCATTCTATGAAGCCAGCATCACCCTAATAGCAAAACTAGATAAAGACAACACAATGAAAGAGAATTACAGGCCAATATCCCTCATGAATGTAGATGCCAAAATCCTCAACAAAATTCTAGCAAATTGGATCCAGCAATACCTCAGAAAGATCATACACATACACCATGATCAAGTAGGATTTATCCCGGGCATGCAAGGATGGTACAATATCCGCAAATAAATAAATGTGATACATCACATAAACAAATTGAGAGATAAAAATCACATAGTCATATCAATTGATGCAGAAAAAGCACTTGACAAAATCCAGCACCTTTCTTGATAAAAACTCTCAGCAAGGTGGGAATAGAAGGATCATACCTCAACATCATAAAAGCCGTATATAACAAACCCACAGCCAACATCATACTCAATGGGCAAAAACTAAAATCATTTCCCCTAAGAACAGGAACAAGACAGGGATGCCCACTCTCACCACTCTGGTTCGACATAGTACTGGAAGTACTAGCCATTGCGATCAGACAAGAAGAAGAAATAAAAGGCATCCAAATTGGAAAAGAAGAAGTAAAACTGTCCTTATTCGCAGATGACATGATACTGTACATAGAAAACTGTAAACTCTCCATCAAAAAATTATTAGACTTAATAAATGAATTTGGCAATGTAGCAGGATACAAAATTAATGCCATGAAATCGATGGCATTTCTATACCCCAATAGTGAAATTACAGAAAGAGAGACTAAAAAAGAAATCCCATTTACCATTGCACCAAAAAAAATAAGATACCTAGGAACAAACTTAACTAAGGAGGTAAAAGACCTATACACGGAAAACTACAGGACACTAAAAAAAGTAATAGAGGAAGACATAAAAGGATGGAAGAAGATACCATGTTCATGGATTGGTAGAATCAACATCATCAAAATGTCCATACTACCCAAAGCAATCAATAGATTCAATGCACTCCCTATTAAAATACCAATGACATATTTCGCAGACCTAGAACAAACGTTCCAAAAATTCATCTGGAATAATAATAATAATAAAAAAAGACCCCGAATAGCTGCAGCAATCCTGAGAAAGAGGAACAAAGTAGGTGGTATATCAATACCAGATATCAAGCTGTATTACAAATCCACTGTTCTCAAAACAGCCTGGTACTGGCACAAGAACATATAGATCAATGGAATAGAATAGAGAACCCTGAAATCAACCCAAGCCACTTTGCTCAATTAATATTCAACAAAGGAGCCATGAACATACAATGGAGTCAAGACAGTCTCTTCAATAAATGGTGTTGGGAAAATTGGACAGATACATGCAAAAAAAATTAAACTAGACCACCAAATTACACCATACACAAAAATAAACTCAAAATGGACATAGACTTAAACATAATACAGAAAACCATAAAAATACAAGAGGAATACAAAGGCAGCAAAATCTCAGACATATGCCGAAGCAATTTCTTCACTTATACTGCTCCTAGGGCAATGGAAATTAAAGAGAAAATAAACAAATTGGACTACATCAAAATAAAAAGCTTCTTCACAGCAAAAGAAACCATCAACAAAACAACAAGAAAGCCCACTGCATGGGAGAACATATTTGCCAATGTTATCACTGATAAGGGTTTAATCTCCAACATTTACAGGGAACTCAGACAACTTAACAAAAGGAAAATAAACAACCCAATCAAAAAATGGGCAATGGACTTAAATAGATACTTTTCAAAAGAAGACATAAGGAAGGCCAAGAGACATATGAAAACATGCTCAAAGTCACTAATCATCTGAGAGAAGCAAATCGAAATGACAATGAGGTACCATCTAACACCTGTCAGAATGGCTATCATCAACAAATCAACAAAGGACAAGTGCTGGTGAGGATGCAGAGAAAAAGGAACCCTTGTGCACTGCTGGTAGGAATGCAGACTGGTGCAGCCACTGTGGAGAACAGTATGGAGTTTCCTCAAAAAACTAAAAATGGCACTCCCATTTGACCCAGTGATCCTACTTTTAGGAATATATCCCAAGAAACTAGAAATACCCATTAGAAAGGACATATGCACCCTTATGTTCATAGCAGCATAATTTACTATAGCTAAGATTTGGAAACAGCCTAAGTGCCCATCAGCAGATGACTGGATTAAAAAACTGTAGTACATCTACACAATGGAATACTACTATGCTGTAAAAAAGGAGTTCTTACCATTTGTAACAGCATGGATGGAACTAGAGAGCATTATGATAAGTGAAATAAGCCAGTCAGAGAAAGATAAATATCACATGATCTCACTCATTTATGGAATATAATGAACAACATAAACTGATGAACAAAAATAGATCCAGAGGCAGAGAAACATTGATCAGACCATCAAATCTCAGAGGGAAGGTAGAGGAGGGTGGGGGTAAGGGGGAGAGATCAACCAAAGGACTTGTATGCATGCATATAAGCCTAACCAATGGACACAGATAACAGGGGGGTGAGCGCATGAGTGGGGCGAATAGGGGTGGTTAATGGGGGAATAAGCACACATATGTAACACCTTAATCAATAAAGAAATTTTAAAAAATAAAAATAAATAAAAATAAAAAACTTCATACACAGACAACAGTATGATGATTACCAGATGGAAAGTGGGGGGTGAGGGGAGGTAGAAGAGTGTCAAGGAGGTATATATGGTGACAAAAGGAGACTTGATTTTGGGTGGCGAACATACAATAGAATATACAGATGATGTATTATATAATTGTACACCTGAAACCTATATAATCATATTAATCTAATGTCACCCCAATAAAATCTATAAAAATTAAAAACAATATTCGAACCCTGGAAATTAATCAGTTTATGTAAAATGCTTAGCATGATGCCAAATGCTATGGCATCTGTGTTAAACTTTGTAAATATTAAGTATCCTAATAAGTAAATTAAATAAGAATAAATAAGATAAGAAAAAATAAAATTTTTGCCTAAATTGAGTAGTCAATAGAATCAAGTTGAAATGACTATTCTAAGTAGGAAAACCTGAAAAACAGTTTTTGAAAGATCAGACAGAGGCTAAAAACCAGGACTATAGGCTTTATTAGAGGAGAAGGACCTGCTGGGCTGTCTCTCAAGTGGAAAGCAACAACACGTGCAGAGGTGAACACGCCTTTTGAGGGGAGGAATGTGAAGGAATGGGGGCTTATTGTACTCTTCACATGCTGATTGGTGGCTTAATGTATGTTCCATATAAGGTACATAGTTAGTCACTCGGGTACTTAGGGACAAGGGCTTACGGTATTTGGCAGGTGCTGATTGGTGGTTCAATGTATAGTCTATATAAGATGCCTGGTTAGGTACTCAGGTATGTCCAGGCTGCAGGTGCAGGTTATGTCATACTCCACCCACCAGTTGAGGGAAGGGAGGATCTATCATTCCAGGCTTTTGGTAATAGTTAAAAAAATTGAGAGTCTGGGCAAGGTCAGGGGGCGAAAGTCTGTCTTCCGTAGCTACTTCCTGCTGAGAAGGGACATTGTCAGGGGCATCTACCCGGGGTCTCAAGGATTCTGGTGAAAAAGGTGTGTCTAGGTTTTGAATTCTAGGCCAGATAGATCTCTCCCACCTTCTGGTTGGTGAATGCCTGCATTTTGTTCTGCAAAAGAACTAGTGAAACAGCGCATGAGACAGGGCCCAAGAGCAAAATTAAAAGAATAAATACTAGTGGGCCTATTAGTGGGAGGAGCCATGGAGTAAGTGAGCCAAAGATGGCATACCCCCTTCTATCTGGTTACGTCGTCTTTGGTCAATCCTGTCCCAGAGGGATTTAATGTGATCTTTGACAATTCCTGATTCATTTACAAAGTAGCAGCATTCTTCTTCAAGAAAGATACAGGTACCTCCTTTTTCTGCTGTCAAGAGATCTAAAGTGCGCTGGTTCTGTAGGGCTACTGCTGCTAAGGAGTCTACCTGCCTTTGAAGGGATTCAAGGGAATTGCTAATGATGGAGATATCAGACAATTTGTGGTAGAAATGAACAGAGGAGGAAACGCCTCCTACTCTTGTCCCTACTGCAGTGAGGACTCCCATACCCACTAAGAGGGCAACAAGGGCTGCCCTTTTGTGGCGAGGTTGGAGAAGACCAAGAGAGTATTTGAGTTCTCCCTCTGTTCTGATAGAAAGATTGGAGGTTAGGAAGACATAAAGACAGAGCAAGTGTGACAGGTCCTGGGGGACACAGGTGTAGGCTGTAGTCCCACAGAGGAGGAAAATACCCGGTGGAGGGCAGGCTAAGGGAAGGGGTAAATTCATAGATTGTGCACAATAGTAAGGTGTAGGAGTAGTTGAGGTAGTGGTTTGAGAGGTATTTGTTAAACAAGTAGTGTTTTCCGTATTAAAGAGAGTGTTTTGTGTAGAGGTTTGTATGGCTTAATGTGTGAGGTGATACCATAGTGTATTCCTTGTACCTTTTCTGCAATAGGGGTAGACAGTCTGACTGGGAAAGGCCCCTCCCATGTGGGTGTTAAGGATGCCTTTCCTTTTTTCTTGACATAGACCAAGTCCCCAGGGAGGACTGAGAGATGAGTAGAAGTTGTAGTAAAGGGACGGGGGAGAAGATTATCAGCGTGTTGTTGTAAGAGTGTCCGCATATAGGCAAAAGCAGGGAAATAGTATCCTGGGGAAGAGGAATTGTACTCCAGGGTTTGGAGGATGAAAGGCCGCCCATACATGATCTCAAAGGGGCTTAGAAGTAGTGGTTGTCATGACATGGCCCTC
This sequence comes from Plecotus auritus, assembly GCF_963455305.1. NCBI lineage: Eukaryota > Metazoa > Chordata > Mammalia > Chiroptera > Vespertilionidae > Plecotus > Plecotus auritus. The sequence continues at coordinate 101,933,616 of NC_137784.1, forward strand.
AGTCTCATTAGTGCCAGGGGGAGTAGTTCAGTCCAAGGCATATGGAGCTCTAAGGATAGCTTGGTTAGATGTGTTTTTAAGAGATGATTGGCCTTTTCTACTTTACCCGAAGACTGAGGGTGGTAGGGGGTGTGGAGGTTCCATTTGATGTTTAGCGTTTGAGAGACCAGCTGAGTTATCTGAGAGACGAAAGCAGGGCCTTTATCAGATTGAAGAGACATCAGAAAGCCAAAGCGGGGAATGATGTTGTGGGTGAGAGATAGACGAGAGTACAGTTTCCTATCCAGCTGATGGGGAGACAGATGTATGTGTTTTCCCCACAGAGGAAGAAAAATACTAAAGGGTATGAAATTCCTTTTCTAGTTCTGCACTCCAAGCTGAGAGGGTAGTCACCATGGCAGTACCAATAAGGGGTGACAGATGAGTGATTGAGATTGTATTGCAGTGAAAGTGGGAGGGAATGTTAGAATGGGCTGTTATCCAAGGGAAAAGAGAAAGGGGAGGAAAGGAGCAGTGGAAGATGAGGCTGGAGAAAAGGCAGGGGGAGGCAGGAGTAGGCCCCACAGCCTGTTCCCAGGCCTCTAGCCAGGGGTCCTCAAACTACGGCCCGTGGGCCACATGTGGCCCGCCGAGGACATTTATCCGGCCTGCCGGGTGCCGCTGCCTGTCCTGCTTAGCAGCCTACTCGTCCTGAGCCCGCAGTGCACATAGGAATTTGTTCATAGTTTTTTTTTTAAAGTATAGTCCGGCCCTCCAACGGTCTGAGGGACAGTGAACTGGCCCCCTGTTTAAAAAGTTTGAGGACCCCTGTGGCTTGGATTTTAAAACTGCCGCATTTTTCCTAGAGATAATGATCTCAGTTTCTGATAATAGCTGGACTGTTAAGTAAGCCTGTGCAGTCAAGGAAGTAGTTCTTTGGGAAGGGTGGAGTGGGGGAGGGGGCGGGGTGAGAGGGCTCTGAGGTCAGAGCAGTTTTCAGAGCATTAAAGGGGTGAGAATGTTGACCTTGGGATCTAAAGGCTCAGTGAGGGGGTCCCTTCACTGAGCTTTGCAAGAAGACTAAAGTTGTGAACCTGGAGGTGAGAATACCCAGTGAGCCTGAGAAAGGAGAAAATTTCTTGTTCAGAGGAGGGGACAGCCTTAGAGGAGATAAGGGGATAAGGCGTTTACAGTCCAAGGAATGGCTCGGCCTTGTGGGGTGAGAGAGTGAAACTGAGGTAGGTGACTGTGTTTTGGGACAACTGGGTTTTATGAGGGGATGCATGGTAGCCCTGGCCGGGCACTGAGGTAGAATGAGAAAAGAGTGAATGAGGGGATTTAGTAAGATGCAGTGTAGAGGTGAGGTGGCTAATGGCTGTGAGATTAATCTGTCAACCCCCATAATAGACACTGAGGAGTGGACAAGGGTCCCAGCGAATTTGGAGAGGGCAGAATAAGTGGCCCCAGTGTCAATTAAGAAGGAGATCGGCTTACCTGCCACCACAGTTGTTACCCGAGGCTCTGTCCTGGTGATGTAAGTCTGTGGGGCCCTGTCAGGGCCTGGGCAGCTTCTTCGGTGGCCAGTCCCAGGAGGTCTGGGAACTCCAAACCAGATCCAGAGGGCAGCCATGCTGGACTGGCTGAGGCCTGAACTGGAGGGGCCAGACTACAGTCTGATTTCCAGTGGCCTTCCCTTCCACACCTGTGGCAGGGCCCAGGCAGGGGTCTCGGGTTTGAGCAGGACTTGGCTCAGTGTCTTTTCTTGCTGCATTTGAAGCATGGGCCCAGAGGAGGCTTAGCCCCTAACTTACCCACAGTTGGAGGACCAGCACTTCGTTTGGGGTTCATGAGAGCGGTGGCTAGGAGAGGAAGGCCTCCTTCTGGGCCTCAGCCTTGGCCTGATCTCGCCTTTGATTTTGGATTTGGGTCTCCTGGTCTCTATTATTAAAGACCTTAAAGGTCAGGTTAACGAGGTCTTTTTGAGGGGTTTGTGGGCCTGTATCTATTTTTTGAAGTTTGCAGCATATGTCGGGGAAGTAAAGGTGGTCAGGTTAGTGGAAAAAGAAACCTGAGATACCTCTCAATGTGTGAGGCTGAACATAGAGAATGGGACATGGACTCAGACTATGCCCTCAATTCCTGCTGCCTCCCTCAGGAGTAAAATGGACGCAGGAATAGAAGAGACTGTTGAGGAAGTCAGTCTTTGGGTGGCCTGAGAATGAGTGTTAGATAGGAAGAGCTGTTTTGGAGCTCATGTTCTCAGGATTTGGGCTCTCATGGACTGGGGAGAAGGTGGCTTCTGGTTAAGAGGGTCTGAAGAGAAAGAGCTGAGGCATTTTTCAATTTGAGAAAGATCAGAAAGCAAGAAGGGAATGGCCAGCCACCTGTGAATTCAGTTGCTGGCGGTCACGGGGTAAGAGATTTGGCAGAGAGCGCACAGGGGAAAGTGGGTGGTTAGAATCCTCAGAGGTTAGAGCTTGGGGTGCAGGTTTCTACAGCAGGGTTGTAAGGGGGGTGGCAGGGGTGGGTGAGGTGGAGATGAATGATCAGCTGGGTCGAAAGAGTCAGAAGATAGAAAGGGGATGAGGACTAGTTTGAGGGAGTGAAGAGGACTTTTTGATGAGGATCTGATGGGTGGAACATGAGGAGCAAAGCGAGGGGTGAGAATGGGGGCCAGGGCAGGGAAGAAAGCCTGTTCATAGGGATCTCAGAGGCCTCCCTGTCTGGTGGCAAAAATTATCTAGGTCTTGAAGGATATTGGAATCGAAAGTGCCATTTTTGGGCCACAGAGAGCCATTATCGAGTTTATATTGTGGCCAGGTAGTGTTACAGAAAAAAATGAGCTTCTTTGGTTTGATTTAGCCAGAAAGACCAAGGGTCGAGAGATTGGCGAGGAGACACCCTAAGGGTGTTTTTCAAGGGGGTTTGGACTGAGAGGTCCCCATGACCAGAGGGAAGGGCCACCAGGAAGTTGGGGAAGGAAAAAGGAGTGTCCTCCTTTTCCCTCAGCCAACCTGTAGAGAGAGAGAGACGAGAAAAGTTTCCAAGGTCATCACCCCGAGACCTTTTCCATGGAGTAGAGCAGAGTTTCCCAGCCAGGTACCTGGGCTTTCGTAGAATGTAGAACATGTAGCTGAGTAGACGGGAAACTCTGAGGCCCTTCCAGGTCAAGGGAACGATGTGGGGGGGAGGGAGGGAAGTTTGGGAAAGTCCCTGAAGCCTACCGGTGAGAAGGAAGTGACGAGATCCCCACATGTTCTGGTATGGCAGGATTCGAGAGGTATCCAGAGTGGGCCAATCAACTCAGAACCATACCACCGAGCAGAGCCAGAGCAGGAGTCAGAAGCTCGGAGCTAGGTTTGAGGATCGTCCATGCTCCCGTGCACATCTCCTGGGTTTCGGCACCAAATGAAAGATCAGACAGAGGCCGAAAACCAGGACTACAGGCTTTATTATAGGAGAAGGACCTGCCAGACTGTCTCGCAAGGGGAGAACAGCAACACATGCAGAGGTAAACACGCCTTTTGAGGGGAGGAATGTGAAGGAATGGGGGCTTAGTGTACTCAGCACGTGCTGATTGGTGGCTTAATGTATGTTCCATATAAGGCACATAGTTAGTCACTCAGGTACTTAGGGACAAGGGCTTACGGTATTTGGCAGGTGCTGATTGGTGGTTCAATGTATAGTCCATACAAGGTGCCTGGTTAGGTACTTAGGTATGTCCAGGCCACAGGTGCAGGTTACGTCATACTCCGCCCACCGGTTGGGGGAAGGGAGGATCTATCAGTTTTACTTGCATTTTTTAATTATACATAGTCTTATAAATTTTGGGAAAACAGTTAATTCTGTAGTAGACAGGGTTTTCAAATGAAACAAAACTAATATGTCCATAGAAGGCAAACAGTAACTCCATATCTGCATTGACATAAATTAGTTTGTGTAAAGTTTTTCAGATGATTTTTAAAAATGTCCCTTTATACCATTCTTCCTCACCTTGAGCACACAGCTGGTGCCACCCCCACCCTCCACCTGTTGAATCACTTGGTATGCCCCACAATTCTGTCTCCCTGCCCTGCTGAGTTCATTCATTCAGGGGGATTAAGGTGCCCCACAGAGCTGGTAATTTCAGAGCACCATCTCCCTGGGAGGCTTTTGTTCAGGATCAAATGGGCATTTACTGAGTTCTGTGGCTACATTGTGAGGGGATGTCACTCCTATCTCTTCTGCTAGCTCAGTGCAAGCTATCTCAGAAAGGGGAAGGAGTGCTGGTGGACACCACCCCCAAAGGGAAACTGGATCTGTCTTCCCATGTCCTAGTAACCCCACACTGCTGAGCTCAGTTCCACAGGGGGAAGGAAGGGCTTCTTACAGCTGGGATTTTTTACCTGTGTCTCCCTCAGAGGCTATTGTATTTGGCCCCCTCCTTGGGGCTCAGCTAGCACCACCCTCAGTTGGGGACAATTGTGATCTGTCTTATCAAGCCCCAGTGGTGCCATCCTGCTGAACTTGCTCCTGCAGAGGGGATGGATGGCTGCACCCAAACTGAACCTGCAGCATGTTCCTCCTGGGGAGTAGAGTTGAAGACTCTGGAAGAGACTGAGTGGTTTAGCTCTGGAATAGGGGCCATTTTCCTCTTATTGAGAACCTGACCACATAGTTCCCAAGAAGGGGACCCATGAGCCTCATCCTCCTGACCCTGGTCACCCTGCACTACTGAGTTTATAACCTGTGGAAGAGTCTGTGGGTCCTGACCAGATTGGGCCCACTCTACAGTATTTCTTTAGAAGGCTCTGGAGGAAGACCAGGCAATCTCAGGGAGAGGCAGAATAGCTTATAGATGGAGGTGGACCTCAGGGATCCTCGAACCTTTTATAGATCTGTCCCAAATTCTAAGCTGTAGGAAACCAATGTTTATACATAGATTGGCCCCATCCATGTACAACCAGGCCTGGTAGATGCAACCACAAACAGTAAATAGTGTGGTAACTGCAGAGAGGTAGACAAAGGTTGTTTACACACAACATTTGACATTGACCTCTACCTGAACCCCATCTAAATGGACCCAGAACCAACAAAATCAGTGGTAGGCTCCAGACAAATACATCAGCTTCATGCAACTAGGCACAATAGTAGCACACGCAAATGGGGAGTCTGGCAGGCACCAGACCCTTCCGGGAACAATTCTGCCTTGTGGGGGAAACCCCTATACAGTGATTCATACACAGTGATAAGGTTTATCCTTATAGTCAACCAACCTGAAGGGTTAACTCCACTCACAAAAGGGCCAAAGCATTCAAGACTCAACTACAACAGGAGGGGGCACATAATCCACAAGAAATATTCTTGGAGCACCGAGCTCAGTTGATCTGGAAGATTGTACCATTGAACCCAACAAGAAACCTACATCAAAAAGCCATCATAAGAAGTTTGGGAGTCATAGCAGATATACCTAATACACAGAGACAAAATGGGGAGATGAACAAATATGCCCAAAATGGAAAAAAAAAAGAGACATCCTCTCGAAAAAAGATTAAATGAAATGAAAGAAACCAAAATACCAGATGTAGAGTTTAAAACAATGGATATAAAGATGCTCAAGGACCTTAGGGGAAGAATGGATGATCTCAGTGAGAACTTAAGCAGAGAGCTAGTAAGCATTAAAAATAATGTAGAACCCATTAAAAAGAACCAGTCAGAAATGAAGAATATTATATCTTAAATGAAGAATACAATAAAAGGAATCAATGGCAGGTAAGATGAAGCAGAGGATCAAATCAGTGATTTTGAGGACAAGATAACAGTAAGCAACCAAAGAGAGCATCAAAAAAGAGAGAATTTTTTAAGATGAGGAAAATGTAAGAGACCTTTGATACAACATTAAGTATCACACCATCTACATCATAGTGGTGCTATAAAGTAAAGGGAGTGAACAATGAATAGAGAACCTGTTAGAAAAAAATAATTGCTGAAAACTTCCCTAACCTGGTAAAGGAAAAAGTCACTTGAAGCCTATATTGTTTTGTGAACCAATATTACCCCCAATAAATTCAATACAAAGAAAATAAATTTTAAAATAAAAATAAATAAATAAGACATCCCTTTGTAAATGGGAAAGGAAGGTTTGGGGACAGATCTCAGTCATGAGTATAACTACAATGTGTATGTGTATGGGAGTGATTGATCATGAGGTATCCTAGGGGCAACTGAGGGCAATTAGCAATAGGGAAGAGAGTCAGGAGACCTGAAAATAGTACTCAAAGGACAAGTGGGAAGAAATCAATGACATGTACTATTTTACCATTTTTTCTGAACCTGTTTTGATTGTTGATTAATTTTTGGTCTTCCCAGGTCAATAGATACCCACAGGTGCTGCTACAATATTCTGTCACAGTCTATCTGTGGTCTCCAAGATGAGTTTGGAATACATTAAGATAATTGATTGTATGACAAGGTAAATCAAAACTGGCTAAGCAATTCAGTCAATAACATTTTCTGTGGCTCATTTCAATGGTGTGGTGAGAGGCAAAAGCTGAGAAACATTAGTTTGCTATTCCAGAGCTGCATGGAATCAATCTGTCCACTTACATGCAAATAAACTATTCTTTCTTAAACCCAGTCTGCAACTTACAGTAATTCTGTCACCTCATTCATCTTCTCTTCACTGCTACAAACCTTCCTAAGGCTCAATTATATTTGTGAGGCCTTTATTTATGTAAACATCTCTGTCTTTGTGCATGAGAATTAGAAGATTCCTTATGGTTAACACAGACAGATTCTATCTAGCTATGGAAACCTCATTCTTGATGAGACAGGTGACCTACTAAATTTATAATTCCTTACCATTTTGGCCTCGTGTGTCCCTCCTTTGGCAACCCTAACAATGGGTACACAATGAAATTGCCCTGTGCTCCTAAATCCATGGAACATTGGGGAAAGAGGAGGAGGTTGTTTCATTGGATATGTTTTCTATTCTGTTAATTAATCATTGTCCAAACAGCAGCATTGTAAAAGACCAAGCAAGTCTTACCCAGAAGACCTACCATAGGTAAAAATTGTTATTTTTTGCCTCTTTACTGGCCAGTTTAAAATGTTTTGCAGGTGATCATATGATATTAATTATCCACAACAAAAAGAAGGACGTTCCTTCATGAACTGAAAGGTAGAATGTGACCAAATATATTACACAGAATGAATTCCCATTGAACACTAATAGTCTTTATAACTGCAGCAGCAGAGGCTGTGTAGGTAAATACAGCAATTACTTTGTACTCAGTTGGATGAAGCCCAGTGTGCAGAGTGAAAAGTATTTGTGTCTTTTTCATTCAAAAATGATTGAGAAAAAGAGCAAAAATTGGGACAGTAAATGGGAACAAAGTGGCCACACTGAGCAGTTCTGTGAATGCACATCAAAATCATTTTTAAGACCACAGATAGACTGTGGCAAAATATTGTGGTGGCACCTGTGGGTATGTATTGATCATGTGAAGAGCAAAAAGTAATCAAGAAGATCAAGATCATGCATTGGCAAAATTCTATGGGCAAGACTCTCCCTTAGTTGAGTATAGGGTCAGTGCCTGGTGAATGATTTTTTTTCATTGACATTCAATATTATATTAGTTTCTACAGCATAGTGATTAGATATTTATATAATTTAATAGTGATACCCCTGATAAGTCTAGTACCCACCTTATATCATACATAGTTATTATAATATTATTGACTATATTCCCTATGATTAATTTAGAAAAGAGAAAATATTTTTCTTGTAGGAGCCACCTCCTCCTTTCATAATATTTTGCTGCTAAGAAAGGCGGAGGTGGGGGTGTGGGGGAAGCAGCCATGATATCTGGAAACAAATCTGACATTCAAGCTTTAGTGTTGTTAGAAGCTAGCCTGATGCTTACAACTAGGCCATGTTGCTGATCTGTTGATCATAAACAATCTCACAGAATACTAACATCAGACAAGGTCACTTTGTAACCACAATAAAGAGAAAAAAAAACAAGGACACGTCATAATTTGCATCTAAGAATGAACAAAAACGTGAATATTTCCCAAACTACAAAATACCAAATATCTTTCTCTCCTGACTAAGCTGAGTGTCTGTTACTTCTTTACCAATTGCAGCCTTAGCTTTACTATACTCTGCACTCTTTATAGAAAAGATGTGTTGAGCCCTAGCTGATTTGGTTCAATGGATAGAGTGTCAGCCTGTGGACCAAAGGGTCCCAGGTTCGATTCCGGTCAAGGGCACGTACCTCAGTTGCAGGCTCCTCCCTGACCCGGGCCCTGGTCCAGGAGCATGCAGTAGGCAACCAATCAATGTGTTTCTCTCACATTGATGTTTCTCTCTGTCTTTCCCTCTCTCTTCCACTCTCTCTAAAATTCAATGGAAAAATATCCTCAGATGAGGATTAACAAAAAAATAAAAGATTTATTGAGATAGCCAATGATAGAATTATCCCCATTTCCTAACAGCACCCAATCTAGAGAGAATCCCTGTCTCATTGGATCCTCACCCAAATCACCTAATAAAAGCCCAAATTCCATAATATGTGCTTTCTAATGCTCTCTTACTGAGGCACCTCATGTTTCCCCATGGTTTGTGATTTCCTTCATCACAACTGGAATTAAATCCAACTTACTCAATTACAAGTGCATTCCTGGTGGTTTTTGGCTAAACAACAAAAAACTGCCTTTAGAAAGAAATGGAGGATCTAGAGTGGCTAAAACAACAACTCTGATCTCCCTATTTTATGCTCTTCTCCTTTCATAATTTCCAAATAAGTAAGAATCTACACAAAATTAAAATGAATACCAAAACTATAATAAATTATTTGGTTATTATCCTTTAGAGATTCTCAGCCAATAAGATCTTTTGACAAACTTTATAGTCATTAATTTACAGACTTTATAAATCAGTGTTAATTTCCCAGGGGACTTTGGCTTTGGCTATTATATCAGTTACTCACTGTATGCAGCAAGCCTATCCCAGTAAGTATCTTTTCACACAGTGGTTTTAAATTTATGGTTCATCTTCCGGTAAGATAGCCCAAAGAAACTTTTCTCCAGTTATTTTCTCCAAATTATTTTATTCTTATTGAGCTCCCAATACCAAGCACACTGTTAGGTCCTGGAAACACAATGGTAAATAAGACCAAGTATTTACCTTTATGAAGCTTACATTCTAGTGAGAGAGACAGAAAATAAAGAAGTAAATAGATAAACTCAAGTACTACTTTTTTCTTGACAACCTAGTCCAATTCAACTCTTCTTTCTCTAAACTTCTATATTAATGACTGTTTGTGTCACAAAATTATGTGCTTGATTATTCACTGTCTTATAATAGAATTGTTGAAGGAATAAGGTATTTTTTTTGAAAAATAAGAAGAGAAGATTCTGCCCTAGCCGGTGTGGCTCAGTTGGTTGAGCGTTCAGCCCATGCACGAAGAGGTCACCGGTTCAATTCCCAGTCAGGGCATATACCCAGGTTTTGGGTTCAATCCCTGGTTGAGGTGTTTACAGGAGGCAACTGAATGGTGTTCCTCTCTCCCTCTCCCTTCCTCTATCTCTAAAATCAACAAAAACATTGTTTTTTAAAAAAGAAGATTCCATGAGGCATAGCTACTATTTTCAATACTATGTGGAAGGAGAAAGTATACTTGTGATGGGTGGTCTCAAGGAGAACTTGGTGGCTACTCCAGGTAAGCAGATTTTGGGCCTATATAAGCAACTACCTTGTAAAAGTCAGCTGTCAGAATACCAAGTGATGACCTCCAGAATTAATGAGATCCCTGTTACCATGGGTATTCAAACAGATACCGGTAGCCTCTTGACTGTTGTGACAGGAGTATTTAAGCATCAGAATGTAGGTTGAAGTAGACGTTTTGTAAGGTTGGTCCTTAAGGTTCTAAGAATCAATGATTTTGTGCATCATTCTCTACTTTATCTATGTATATAAGGCACACATACCCCTTTCCATTACAGTGGAAGCTAATTGTGAGCAAGAATCTTACCTTTCTTATCATTTTATTCCCCAGATCCCTACTGTGTATAAAAGAGTTCTGGGCCTACAGTGATAGCATAATAATTACTTCCTCACTTTAATATTTCCACTACAAGAAGGCCTCTGATAACTGGGCCACCACCCTCTTGGATTTTCAGCTGTAGTGGCCAAGATCTGAGTTGAAAATAGTGCTAAAATCATTATGCCATGCTCCTCTTATTTTTCTTTTAAGATTATATTTTTAAGGATCCAGTGTTCCAAGATAATAGGACATATGTGTATTTTCACATGCTCATTATCATGTTCACACAAGTTTCCAGGCTCTTTAAATATCCCTTTCTTACCTATCAACCATAAGGCTGACAATGAGTAGCTTTATTATTCTTTTCTATACCTGAATTCTTTCCATCCTATAGCCATATTTTATCATTCCTCCAGAATGGCATCCCCTTCTTATTCCACCAGAATAAATAAAGAAGCAGGCATAGTAGTTAGATTGATATTAACCCAAAGTGGCAGAGTACTACAGAGGCAGTAGGCTAGATCCTCCTTCAGGGTGAACAAGCACATAAGTGTTGATCTACCTAGCTGATTGATGAGGTGCCCATTAATTATCATCCTAAGGCTAACACCCAGGAAAAACCATGGACTATGAACAAAGTTTGTGATTCATGATTTCCTCCTTTTAACTTTACTGCTATCACCTCACAAGAGACCACAACAGTAAAATTGTTAAGCATTAAAAAGACATTTGAGGGGGTAGATTGAAGAGTTCTGTATGAAGGGAGACCTAAAACCTGCTTAAGAAACAAATTATGATTAACTGAATGCAAACCTGAAGCCAAACACAACAGTCACTACACAATTAAATGCAGCCGTGTTCTTTTCCTTCTGCCTCAGAGCACCAGCTACAATTTCTCTTCTTCCCTCTTATTTATTGACCTGTAATAAAATCTTGTTGGATGGGCATAATGGGAATTTGCAGAGTTGAGGGACTGTACAGCATGTGGGTATACAGATGATAATGATCTTTATTTATCTATGACCCTGAAGTCACACCTACCCAAAGAGACTAGTAGCTTCTGTTCTGCCTTGAAATCTCAATAGCAATAAAAAGCACCTTGATCAGTCTTCTAAATGATCCTCTTGCACTATATTTAGTCTAGCCTCATATTTTATCAGGGTTGATATTGTCTGGGAGTTCAATCCTTGAGTTGAATGAACCAATGTCAGGCTTTTCCGTTTCCAATTTGGCTTGTTGAGTGACTCAAGCAATTCAATCAAAGTAGAGTAGCTTGGGATATTTTGTTAAGAATTATTTATTTTGAATATCAAAGTCTATGTCTACACACATAAATCAGGCTTATCGAATTCAGAATGTGAGTTGAGTTCAACTAACTAAAGGCAGTGAGTGGAAGGGGGTGTAGACAATTTTAATAAATGCCAAAAATCCAATTTGGCTGAATTGTTGAACCAGTTGAATACTTGTTTCAGGTGTTTTATAGGCAAAGCAAATGTCTGCATTAATGTCTTTCTTTTCAAGGAAAAAAATGCACAAAGGAATAAATTGGGGTGATCTTAATATAGCATCCACCACAATAACAGCCATACTTGAGGCATTCAGTAAATAATTGTTGAACAATTAAACTGCCAGAATACTGCTTTAGAACAATAACCTAACCTCTCACAGTCCCTCCAACTGCCACTCTAGCAGATAGTGGGGGATGAGAGGGGAAGCTTAGTCATATTTCCAGGGAAAGAGCAAAAGTAAAATAGTCTTTTTTGGGGGGTTGTTTATTTTTATAGAACCATTTTATTCTCTGCCTGGTTTCTGCCACTTAGCATTTCATAATGTCTCTACTTTTTGTTAGCATGATAATTAGACTTCATGAAGATGCAAACAAAAGGATCAATAATTTCTTTAGAGAAAAAAAGCACAAAACATAATAATATTTTATTTCAGCAGTGTCATAATTTTCTGGATTTTTTATAATGTAAGTTTTGCAAACTTAAAAAAAGGTCAGACTTCTATCCCTAAATCACCTTTATGATAATGACAGTTTTTGTTCTTCTGCATTGTTATAAGATCAATCCTAGCCATATAGAGGTCAATGTTTTCATTATTTAGTACTGGGATGTGATTTAGATGCCTTTGTTATATCTAGTGCTTTCTCCCAGATATTTCACCAAACTCCAGATAACATGATTATGAATGAAAAGAAATTTGGAGTGCATTTCCCTCAGCCTCTCCTACATTGCATTTCATACAAAAATAAGGTCTAACTGGTATGTTGCCCATGCTCACAAGAGCTATAATGATAAATCTTAGATCCACTAAAAAAAAAAAATGATTAAAAAAAATGATCACCCTGAATTCTGCACTCAAAACATATTTAAACAAAAGTAAAAATGGGGTTCAGAGGTATGTGAAAACTGTTTAAAAGCATTGAGAAACAAGAGTGTCATCTGATAGCAGACAATCTACACTAATTTTAGGTTAAATAACTATATTTTGGATGTCATACATGTATACTATCCACTCCAGGGAAGGAACCCATTTAAGCTGATCATGTTTATCACATCTTAACATAGCCTAAAGGAAGAAGCTGAGTGCATAATTTAATTTAATTTAATTTAATTTAATTTAAAGTATATTTTTATTGATTTCAGAGAAGAAGGGGGAGGGGGGGAGGGACAGAGAAGTAGGAACATCAATGGTGAGAGAGAATCATTGATTGGCTGCCTCCTGCATGCCCCACAAAATGGATCGAGCTCACAACCCGGGCATGTGCCCTGACCGGGAATTGAACTGTGACCTCCTGGTTTATAGGCCATCACTCAACCACTGAGCCATGTCAGCTTGGCTGAGTGCATGATTTTACACATCAATACTTTTTAAATGTGGATTCCAAAATGTCAGCAGAGTAAGTGAAAGCTACACTGACACTCTCTCAGGACCAAACTGGAATGACAACTAAAATCCAGGAAAAAACACCCTAAATAATCAGCTGAAGACTAGCTGGAGAGAACCCCGATAAACAAGGACAGAATGTGGAGACCCCATAGAAACCGGTAGGAAGTGAGGAGGTGTGAAAGGGCTGGCCAGGCTCCCACAGACAGCCACTGAAATTCCAGAGGGATATCTCAGCTATGGGGGTGCCCACTGAGAACTCTGGTGTCTAAACCCCAAGCTGGGCTCCCCAGCCCAGAGGACCAGAACTGAGAAAAGTGCCCACATAACATCTGGCTGTGAAAAGCAGCAGGGCTGCTGTCTGCCAGGGAGAGATGGCTAAAAATGCAGGCACCCTCTTAAAGGGCCAACACACAAAATTCCATGTGCAGCCACTCACCTTGGGCTCTGGCAGAGGTAGGAAAAGTGAATTGGATCTGTGTGAGGAGAGTCCAGGGTTGTGGGCTGTGGGTGGCAACATGGAGGGAGCTCGTGAGTCATTTCCTCACAATGTGGAGGATACCTTTCTTTGGTGGACCTTTGCCATCCAGGAGATTTTTGCCTAGGGGGAAGGTAGTTGCTCAACCCTGAGGTAAATAGCCTGAGGCTAATCAAAACTGAGTGTCAATCAAAATACAAGCAGAGGTGGATCTCTGGAGGCTTTGAGTCTTTGCCTGAACTCCTTCTGGTCCCAGAGCTAGGAAAAGCAGACCCTGGTGCACATTTTGGTCCTTTCCAAAGGCACAAAGCCCAAGCAGAGGGAACCACAAGTTTTGGGATGCTGATAGCTCAAAACAGGGTGTTTAGGGGCAGTCACAAAGAGTATCTGACATTGTCCTGCATTAGTGATTGGGAATTGTAGCATATTTACCTAATACATAGAAACAAACCCAAACAGGCAACCAAAATGGGGAGACAGAAAAACAAGAAACATCGATCAGACCATCAAACCTCAGAGGGAAGGTAGGGGAGGGCAGAGGTAAAGGGGAGAGATCAACCAAAGGACTTGTATGCATGCATATAAGACTAACCAAAGGACACAGACAACAGGGGCTTGAGGGCATAAGTAGGAGGGATGGGGGGGGGGTAATGAAGGAATAAGGACACATATGTAACACCTTAATCAAAAAGAAATTTTTAAAAAGCCCCAAATTAAACAACAAGAGAATTTTCCAGAAGAAAAGCTAAATAAAATGGAGATGAGCCCTAGCTGGTTAGGCTCAGTAGATAGAGCATTGGCCTGTGGACTGAAGGGTCCCAGGTTCAATTCCAGTCAAGGGCACTTGCTCAGGTTGTGGGCTTGATCCCCATTAGAGGACGTGCAGGAGGCAACCAATCAATGATTCTCTCTCTCATCATTGATGTTTCTATCTCTCTCTCCCTCTTCCTTCCTCTCTGAAATCAATAATATATATATATATATATATATATATATATATATATATATATAATGGATTATATATATATATATATATATATATATATATATATATATATATATATAATGGAGATGATAAATTTATCAGATATAGAGTTCAAAATAATGATGACAAGGATGCTCAGGAGCATGAGACAATTATAGTAACTATGAAAAAAAACAGCTGGAAATGAAGAATGACATAGCACTAATAAAGAATACATTGAGCCGAAACCGGTTTGGCTCAGTGGATAGAGCCTCGGCCTGCGGACTGAAGGGTCCCGGGTTCGATTCCGGTCAAGGGCATGTACCTTGGTTGCGGGCACATCCCCAGTGGGGGGTGTGCAGGAGGCAGCTGATCAATGTTTCTCTCTCATCGATGTTTCTAGCTTTCTATCCCTCTCCTTTCCTCTCTGTAAAATACCAATAAAAAATATATTTAAAAAAATTTTTTAAAAAAAAGAATACATTGAAAGGATTACACAGCAGATTAGGGGAAGCTGAGGATCATATCACTGAATTAGAAGACAGTGTAGCAAAAATCACTCAATCAGAGAAAACAAAAGGAAAAACAATTTAAAAATAGGAGTACAGCTTAAGGGAGCTGTGGGACAACATGATAAATAACAATATTCACATCATGGGAGTGCCAGAAGAGGAAGAAAGCAGGCAGCGGATGGAGAAAATGAGCAAGGGAAAGTGAGCAAGTCTTTGAAAAAAAATAATGGCAGAAAACTTCCCTAACCTGGTGAAGAAAAAAGTCACATAAGTTGAGGAGGCACAGAGAGTCCCAAGCAAGAAGAACTCAAACAGGGCCATGCCCAGACATATCATAATTAAAATGCCAAAAATTAAAGACAAGGAGAAAATTTTAAAGGCAGTAAGAGAAAAGCAATTTGTTACCTACAAAGGAGCTCCCATAAGGCTGTCAGCTGATTTTTAATCAGAAACTCTATAGAACACAAGGGAATGGCATGAAGTATTAAAGGTAATGAAAAGCAAGGATCTGAAACCAAGATTACTATATCTAGCAAGGCTATCAATAAGAATAGATGGTGAAATAAAGAGCTTCCAAGACAAAGAAAAAGAGTAAAGGAGTTTATCATCACCAAACTAGCACTACAAAAATGCTAAAAGGGCAGCTATAATGAGAAAAAAATAGAGAGAAAAAGAAACATAGGCATAAAGAATTAAAATAGAAATAAATATGTACCTATCAATCATAACCTTAAATGTAAATGGAATAAATGCTCTAATCAAAAGACATAGGGTAGCTGAATGGATACAAAAACATGACCCAATTATATGTTGTCTGCAAGAGACCCACCTCAGAACTTGACTCACACAGGATGAAAGTGAAGGGATGGAAAAAAATTTCCATACAAATGGAAAGGAAAAAAGGCTGGGGTAACAATACTCATATCTGACAAAATAGACTTCAAAATGAAGGCCATAACAAGAGACAACAAAGGTCATTACATAATACTAAAAGGATTGAACCAACAAGAGGATATAACCCTAGAAAACATATACGTACCCAATATAGGAGCACCTAAATATATAAAAAAAACTTCTTGAGGACTTTAAGGGAGAAATCGACAGTAATACAGTCATTGTAAATGACTTTAACACCCCACTGGCTTCACTGCATAGATCTTCCAGACAAAAAATTAAACGAGGAAATAGTGACTCTAAACAACACACTGGATCAGATGGATATAAGTGACATTTATAGAACATTTTACCCCAAAGCTGCAGAATATACATTCTATTTTTTTAAAGATTTTATTTATTTTATTTTTTTTACTAATCTTTATTGTTCAGATTATTACAGTTGTTCCTCTTTTTCCCCCCATAGCTCCCCTCCATCTGGTTCCCACCCCACCCTCTGCCCTTACCCCCCCCCCCACTGTCCTCATCCATAAGTGTACGATTTTTGTCCAGTCTCTTCCCACACCCCCCACACCCCTTTCCCCTGAGAATTGTCAGTCCACTCCCTTTCTATGTCCCAGATCCTATTATATTCACCAGTTTATTCTGTTCATCAGACTTTTTATTCACTTGATTTTTAGATTCACTTGTTGATGGATATGTACTTGTTGTCACTTTGTTGTTCATAGTTTTTGTCTTTACCTTTTTCTTCTTCTTCCTCTTCTTAAAGAATACCCTTCAGCATTTCATATAATACTGGTTTGGTGGTGATGAATTCCTTTAGTTTTTTTCTTATCTGTGAAGCTCTTTATCTGACCTTCAATTCTAAATGATAGCTTTGCTGGGTAGAGTAATCTTGGTTGTAGGTTCTTGCTATTCATCACTTTGAATACTTCTTGCTACTCCCTGCTGGCCTGCATAGTTTCTGTTGAGAAATCAGCTGACAGTCGTATGGGTACTCCCTTGTAGGTAACTAACTGTTTTTCTCTTGCTGCTTTTAATATTCTCTCTTTGTCTTTTGCCCTTGGTATTTTAATTATGATGTGTCTTGTTGTGGTCCTCGTTGGATTCCTTTTGTTTTGGGTTCTCTGCACTTCCTGGACTTGTAAGTCTATTTCTTTCACCAGGTAGGGGAAGTTTTCTGTCATTATTTCGTCAAATAGGTTTGCAATATCTTGCTCTCGCTCTTGTTCTGGCACCCCCATAATTCGGATGTTGGTACGTTTGAAGTTGTCCCAGAGGCTCCTTACACTATCTTCATATTTTTGGATTCTTTTTTCTTTTTGCTTTTCCAGTTGGGTGTTTTTTGCTTCTTCATATTTCAAATCTTTGACTTGATCTTGGGAACATCTAGTCTGCTGTTGGATCTCTGTATATTATTCTTTATTTCAGTCAGTGTATGCTTAATTTCTAGTTGGTCCTTTTTCATATCCTCGAGGGTCTCACTAAGTTTATCAGCAGTTTCTAGAAGATTCTTGAGTAACCTTATAACCTTGGTTTTGAACTCTATATGCAGTAGTTTGCTTTCCTCCATTTCTTTCATTTGTGACTTGTTTCTTTGTCTCCGCATTTTGGCTGCTTCCCTGTGTTGATAGAGTGGCTTTGTGTGCTAGGTGTCCTATAGGGCCCAGTGGCTCAACCTCCCTAATTACCTGAGGTGGACACTCTTGGTGCACCCCTTTGTGGGCTGTGTGCACAGTCTTGTTGTAGTTAAGCCTTGATTGTTGTTGGTATCACTGGGAGGAATTGACCTCCAGGCCAATTGGCTGTGAGTATCAGTTGTGTCTATGATGGGAGAACTTCTGTGCTAGAGACACCTTTATGGGGCAAGACTTGCTTCAGTGGGGCTTTGGCGCTCAATGACTCTGCCCCCTGATTATGTCTCTTATGGAACTGAAGAGTTGTAGTCTGGTTGGTCTCTCTCTGACCACTGGGTACATTGGCTCTTGGATCTCCAAGGAGAGAGGCCACCCAGCAGGATCTACAGAGAGATCTGCAGATTCCTTCTCTTTGTTTGTGGTTTGGAGGTGCCCAGATGAGGCCCACCTGTGAAGCAATGCAAGCAGCTATCGAGCCTTGGGTCTTCTTTTGGAGGCTCTGGGGCTCTTTGACCCAGCTGCAGTACGTTAGGTTTCAGATTGCAAAGGGCCAGGCCATTCATATGCAAAAGCCTCTGCACACAAATTGGGGGGCTGGGTCTCATGCAATCACCTGGGTGGAGCTAACAGCAATGGCTGACCGTCAGCCCTGCCTAGAAGAGGTCCTGTGTCTCTGTGTCCCACAGCACTATGCAGGAATAATGACCACTGCAAGCACCTCTGAGAGAAAGCCGCCTTTGAGTTCCGCCCAATGCCAGACAGTCCAGTTTCTCCCCGTATGAGTCTGGGTCCCCAGAGTCCCGCCCGGGACTGGAGTTCAGAGCAGTCAAGAGCTTGTGTCTCCCTCCCAATTGAAAAAGACAACAGCGTACTCAATTGCCAGCCCTTTCCGCATGCACGCACCTCTGTACCTCTGCACTTCACTTCTGCACCTGCACTCCTCCTCCGAGTCTCAGTATGCTTTTCTCTTTCCTTCTAGTTGTAGAATTTCCATTCAGCCAGCCTTCCTGTGGTTCTGGATGATACCCGTTTTGTCTTTTAGTTATAGTTTTGAAGTGGTTGTGCGAGGCAGCAAGTTCAGGTGTTTACCTATGCCACCATCTTGGTTTCTCCCAGAATATATATTCTTCTCAAGTGCACATGGGTCATTCTCAAATATAGACCACATGTTAGGACACAAAACAAGTCTCTACAAGTTCAAAAAGATTGAAATCATATGAGCATCTTCTCAGATCACAATGGAATGAAATTAGAAATCAACTACAGTAAAAATACTCAAAAACATTCAAACACCTGGAGGCCAAATAGCATGTTATTAAACAATGAATGGGATACCAAAGAAATCAAGAAAGCAATAAAAAAAAACTTCCTGGAAACAAATGAAAATGAACACACAACAACCTAAAATCTCTGGGACACAAAAAAAGCAGTCCTGAGAGGGAAGTTCATAGCATTACAGGCCTACCTTAACATACACACACACAACAACAACAACAACAACAACAAAATAAAAAAATAAAAATTAATAATAAACTATTTAACCCTACAACTTAAATAATTAGAAAGAGAACAATAAGAAAAGCCCAGAGTAAGTAGAAGGAAGAAAATAATAAGAATTAGAGAGGAAATAAATTACATAGAGGCGCGCGCGCGCACACACACACACACACACACACACACAACATACAAAAGGTCAATGAAACCAAGAGCTGGTTCTTTGAAAAGATAAACAAGATTGCTCAACCTCTAGCCAGACTCATCAAGAAACAAAGAAAAGGAACCCAAATAAACAAAAACAGAAACAAAAGAGGTGAGGTAACAACTGAACCCATAGAAATACAAAGGAATGTAAGAAAATACTGTGAACAACTATATGCCAACAAGCAGACAATGTGGATGAAAAGGAAAAATTTCTATACAAATACAATCTTCCAAAACTGAATCAGGAAGAATCAGAAAACCTGAATAGGCCAATAACAACTGATAAAATAGAAGTAGTAATCAATAAACTCCCAGCAAACAAAGTCCTGATCTGGATGACTTCACAGGGAAGTTTTACCAAACATTCAAAGAAGAACTAACACCAACCCTCCTCAAACTATTCCAAAAAATTCAAGAGGAAGAAATACTTTGAAGCTCTTGTTAGGAGGCCAGCATTATCCTAATTCCAAAATCAAGTAAAGACACAACAAAGAAAGATAATTATAGGCCAATATCCCTGATGAAAATAGATGCTAAAACCCTCAACAAAATATTAGCAAATCAGATCCAGCAATATATTAAAAATCTCACCATGACCAAGTGGGATTTATACCAGGGATTCAAGGCTGGTTCAATATTCACAAATCAATAAATGTTATACATCACATAAATAAATTGAAAAACAAAAAGCACATGATCATATCAATAGATGCAGAAAAAGCATTCAACAAAATCCAACACCCATTTTTGATAAAAACTCTCAGCAAAGCGGAAATAGAGGGATGATACCTCAACATAATAAAGGCCATATATGACAATCATACAACCAACATCATACTCAATTGGCAAATACTAAAACCATTTTCCCTAAGAACAGGAACAAAATGAAGATGTCTGCTTTCACCACTCTTATTCAACATAGTACTGGAAGTGCTAGCCACACTGATCAGACAAGAAGAAAACGAATGTAAAAGGCATCCAAATTGGAAAGGAGAAAGTACAATTCTCATTATTCACAGATGGTGTGGTAGTGTACGCAGAAAACCCTAAAGACTCCACCAAAAAACTACTAGATTTAATCAAGGAATTTGGCACTGTAGCAGGATACAAAATTAACACCCAGCAATCAATGGCATTTTTATACACCAATAATGAATTCTCAAAAAGAGAAACTAAACAAACCATCCCATTACCATTGCAACAAAAAAATCAAGATACTTAGGAATAAACTTAACCAAGGAGGTAAAAGACTTGTAATAAAAAAAACTATAGGACTTTGAAAAAAGAGATAGAGGAAGATATAAACAAGTGGAAGAATATACCATGATCATGGATTGGTAGAATTAACATCATTAAAATGTTCATACTACCCAAAACAATACATTCAATGCAATCCCTATTAAAATACCAATGACATATTTCACAGATCTAGAACAAATACTCCAAAAATTTATATGGTATCACAAAAGACCCCCGAATAGCCACAGCAATCTTGAGAAAGAAGAGCAAAGTTGGAGGGATCACAATACCAGATATCAAGTTACAACACAAAGCCACCATAATCAAACCAGCCTGGTACTGGCACAAGAACAGGCATATAGATCAATGGGACAGAACAGAGAACCCAGAAATCAGCCTAAGCCATTATGCTCAAATAATATTTGACAAAGGAGGCAAGAGCATACAATGGAGTCAAGACAGTCTTTTCAATAAATGGTTCTGGGAAAATTGGACAGATACATGCAAAAAAAAATGAATCTAGACCATCAACTTACACCATACACAAGAATAAACTCAAAATGGATCACAGACTTAAATGTAAGTTGTAAAACCATAAAAATCACAGAAGAAACCATAAGCAGCAAAATCTCAGACATATCTTGTAGCAATATGTTTATGGATATAGCTCCTAAGGCAAGGGAAACTAAGGAGAAAATAAATGGCACTACATTAAAATAAAAAGCTTCTGCACAGAAAAGCAACCATCAACAAAATGAAAAGGGAGCCCACTGTATGGGAGAACATATTTGGCTATGATACATCTGATAAAGGGTTAACATCCAAAATATATAAGGAACTCATACAACTTAAGAAAAGACAAGCAATCCAATTAAAAAATGGGCCAAGGACCTAAATAGACACTTCTCCAAAGGGGACATACAGATGGCCAAGAGACATATGAAAAAATGCTCCAAGTCACTGATCGTCAGAGAGATGCAAATTAAAATGACAATGATGTATCACCTCATACCTTTCAGAATGGCTACCATCAACAAATCAACAAATGACAAGTGTTAGAGAGAATGTGTAAAATAGGGGACCATAGTACACTGCTGGTGGGAATGAATACTGGTACAGCCATTATGGAAAACAGTATGGATTTTCCTTAAAAAATTAAATACAGAACTGCCATTTGAACCAGTGATCCCATTGCTCGGAATATATCCTAAGAAACCCAAAACACCAATCAGAAAGAATGTATGGCACCCCTATGTTCATAGCAGCACAATTTATAATAGCTAAGTTCTGGAAATAGTCCAAGTGTCCATCAGTAGATGAGTGGTACATTTATACCATGGAATATTATGCAGCAGTAAAAAAGAAGGATCTCTTACCTTTTGAGACAGCATGGAGGGACCTGGATAGAATTATACTAAGTGAAATAATCCAATCAGAGAAAGACAAGTATTATATGATCTCACTCATATGTGGAATCTAAGGAACAAAATAAACTGAGGAACAAAATAGATCCAGAAACATAAAAGCATGGAACAGACTGTGGAATCTCAGAGGGAAGGTGTGGGAGGATGGGTGGGTGAAAAGATATCAACCAAAGAACATGTATGCATATATGCACAACCCCTGGACACAGACAATAGGGTGGTAATAGCCTGGGGTGGGGTGCAGGGGTGGGCTAGAGGAGGTCAATGGGGGGAAAAGTGGAAATATGTAATACTTTCAACAATACAGATTTTTTTAAAAATCAGCTCATTTTAAAAAGAGAATGGGTTCTTTACAGGTGAGTTCATGTTAGAAACCATTAAGTTTCAAAACAATAAAAACATAAAGCCTAACAAAATAGAAGTGAGCCAAAACCGGTTTGGCTCAGTGGATAGAGCGTCAGCCTGCGGACTGAAAGGTCCCAGGTTCGATTCCGGTCAAGGCCATGTAACTTGGTTGCGGGCACATCCCCAGTGGGAGGTGTGCAGGAGGCAGCTGGTCGATGTTTCTCTCTCATCGATGTTTCTGACTATCTATCACTCTTCCTTCCTCTCTGTAAAAAATCAATAAAATATATTTAAAAAAATAGAAGTGAGCATTTATACCATAAAATATTTTCCTCTGTTGAGTATTCAACTAAAGATTTTTTTGTTTCCTTAGTGATATAAAGTGATTCAACATATGAATCAAGTTTCAGGACCAATTCCATAAAATTGGTTACACCTGCAGTCTGATATCATCAAAGGCATTAAGAAAATAACTATATCTCTGCTTGAAATTTTGTTTGCATCAATCTGTTGAAAAGATTTTGCACAAAAAAATAGTTCTCAAACTTGTGGATAAATATCACGTGGTATGTATTTTAAAATGCAGATTCCCTGACCTTGCCCTCAAAAATCTGAATCAGCTAATTTGGCAGAGAACCAATTAGTCTAAATTTTTAATACAGCCCTTAAATTGAATTCAGTGTAGCTGATGAGTAGTCCACCGTTTCAGAAACACCAGCAAATACAGTATGTGTGATTGAAGTAGCCTAAAAAGGTCACTGACATCACTAATGCTAGAAATTTGTCATTTGAAAGTTAAAATATAAGGTCAGATTCCCTTGGAGTACCACAGCAGACATTATGCCGAAGGGTGTAATATTCTTTCCATTTGGACAGCAGATTTAGTTGGGAAAGGAACACTGGATACCTGGAAGGCAAACTGTACAGATCTCCTAATTTGTTGCTTAGATCCTGTTCTATTCCTTCCAATGGACTACATAGTCCTTCAAAGCATGGTAACATCTAAGAAAAAAATTTCAAAGGTAATGCTTCATGGTGTGTTCACTAGACAGAAAATGATAACATGTCAGAACAACAGAGGTACTGAGGGACTATGGAATTCAATCTAATTATTTGATGTCTACCCCTATGCTCCACTGGGCTGCTGCCTGGGTGCTTCCCCTTTGTCTAATAATTTGATCCCTTTTGTCTTACTTTGATTATCTCATTTCTTGATTACTGCCTTTGATAACCTCCTTGGAACTAGCCACTTTCCAGACCTGGTTTTCAGTAGCATGATTTAGTTGCTGTTTAAGAACTTGCTTGATCACTGACCCATCTGTTTTACCAGCCACTGATCTTTCATCACTTTGTTTAATACTCTAGGCCAGTGGTTCTCAACCTTTCTAATGCCACGACCCTTTAATACAGTTCCTCATGTTGTGGTGACCCCCAACCATAAAATTATTTTCATTGCTACTTCATAACTGTAATTTTGCTACTGTTACAAATCGTAATGTAAATATCTGTGTTTTCTGATGGTCTTAGGCGACCCTGCTAGCAAAAAAATCCTGCATACTCTGGCCAGAAAGTGCATTCTCTCTTAGGTGGCCCGAATGCTTTTTCTAAGGTCGTTTTATGGATTCAAAAGAATAAACAGAGATGTGGAAAGCTTTTGTCGAAATCCTTTTACATGGTTCTTCCAGTCTCATGGGAAGTGAGATGTGGCTCTGAATTCATCCCAAAGGGTGTCTTTGAGCAAAAGCACCCAGAATGGTACAACTCCTGCAGGATGCCCTACACACTTCGCTGTCAGGACTCAGGGGGGCTTGAGGGTGAGCGAGGCGGTGGTGCCAGCACAGGACCCGGGAGAAGGTAGTGCTTTCTACACTACCCAGGCCATGTGGACTGCAGCTGTACCCGCCCAGGTGGGCAGGGTGTTTCTGCTGTTTTGTTTTGGTCTGGCCTCCACCCCGTCAGCCACGGACCTGTGTCCGCACTGAGACTGAACGGTTTGATGGTCCTACTTTTTGGTGGACAGCGGATGCACTCCCACCTCCCAGAGACTGGCAGTTAGACTCTGGCGGCTTCTGAGTCCCTTGCGGGGAGAGCCCAGCCCTAGGTCAAGAACAGACTTGGACGTCCTCGGCCAGGAGGCCTCCTCGGACTAGAGGCCGCCACAGTTTGAAGGCCGGCCACGACCTAGATCCTGGCAGGGGTCTCCTCTGGGGCTCTGGCTGGCCTGGGCTAATGGCTGCCCACGGTTTGGAGGCCGGCCACGACCCCTGATCCTGGCAGGCACCATGGCAACCCAGCGCTGACTTACGGATGGTCAGCGTTTGGTCGTGATCCGTTGTTACAACCCTGGGCTTTTATTATTAAGATTGTGACAGAATTTAATTTAGCCCTGAGTAATCTGAAATGCAAGTAATATATGTATCACCTAGAAATGTTCTTAGGACACATTTTCTCATAGTTTGTACTTTTCAAGCTTCTAAAAGCTTTGGGATTATATTAAATTAGTAGAAAGCCATTATGGGTAAGAGAAAGCAAATGGAAGACTCAGGGAACATGATTCAGGGCTCCCAACTCCTACTTTTGCTTCAATCTGAGAAATTCCATTTTTACCAGAAAAGCATGAAAGTTTTGTGCTAGAAGGCAAAGGAAGAAAATGTTTTAAGAAGGAAGGAGGGATCAACCATTTCAAATGCTAAGTGCATTCAAATAGCCTTCAAGGAAAATGTGGAGCTTCAAAAGTTCATTGTCTTTGCAGAAAGGGTAGGAATCTTAAGCAGCAGTGATTTCATAGCCATGGTCCAGAGCAGTGGTTCTCAACCTTTCTAATGCCACAACCCTTTAATACAGTTCCTCATGTTGTGGTGACCCCCAACCATAAAATTATTTTCGTTGCTACTTCATAACTGTAATTTTGCTATTGTTATGAATCGTAATGTAAATATCTGTGTTTTCTGATGGTCTTAGGCGACCCTGCTAGCAGTTCCAAAACGCAGGATTCTTTTGCCAAACAGGTTAAAGGAAGCAGAGAGCTGGCACAGTGGAAATGGCGCTGGTGCCCTATGAGGAGACCGGGGGAATGGGGTTGCAGGAATTCCACAAGCCTCTTGCCACTTCCTTCGCAAACCACACCATCCAGATCCACCAGGACTGGAGGCAACTGGGAGTCACAGCCATGATTTGGGACATGGTAAGCAAATCTTGGGGGGCCTCTGAAAACATCTGCAGTTAATTATAAGACTTGTCTTTATTTAAAAAGAAATAAAAGAACAGCTTTGTTGAGATCTAATTCATATAATGTACATGTCACCTAAAGTATACAATGAACTGGTTTTTTAAAGTAAATACAGAGTGGTACAATCATCATCATGCTCAGTTTTTAAATATCTTCACAACCCCAACCCCTCCAAAAAAAAACTTCTACCCACTAGAATCACTTTCCTGACCATCTTCCCCAAAATAGATTGCATTTTAAGGGTGGGTAAAGGAAAGTTGAGAGAAGTTAAAATACTGCACAAAGGATATTGTAAAATGACAAAGCCCAAAGTGAAGATCATGTTGTTGTTTTTAAATATTTTTTATTGATTTCAGAGAGAAAGGGAGAGGGAGAGAGAGAAACATCAATGATAAGAATCACTGATCAGCTGCCTCCCACAGGCCCGTACTGGGTATTGAGCCCACAACCCAGGCATGTGTCCCTGACCAGAATCAAACCTAGGACCCTTCAGTCCACAGGCCGATGCTCTCTCCATTAAGCCAAACCGGCCAGGGCCATGTGTTTTCTTTGAGTTCTGCGTGGTAGTAATGGTCCCCAAATCTATACTAAGGAAAGGGTAATATGCTAATTACAGTGGTTGTCTTCCAGACATCCTTGCAGACAAAGCCGCAGCGGCTGCAAGGGCCAAGGTTCAGGCAGCCGTGGGCAGCTGTGAAGGGCTGAGGCTCAGGCCAGCAGTGGCAGCAGCAGCGGGATAATGGGGGCAGTGCCCCCAGAGGGAGGCCAGACTGGGGGCCAAGGCACAGGCAGTTTGGGGTGATCAGGCCTGCAGGGGAGGGCAAGGTAGGGGCAATCAGGCTGGTGGGGGGCAAGGTAAGAGTGATCAGGCCAGCAGGGGGGCAAGGTAGGGGTGATCAGGCAGGCAGGCAGTGGGGTTAGGAGCAATCAGGCAGGCAGGCAGGCGAGTGGTTAGGAGCCAGTGGTTCCGGATTGTGAGAGGGATGTCCGACTGCCGGAAGTAGGACATCCCCCGAGGGGTCCCAGATTGGAGAGGGTGCAAACTGGGCTGAGGGGCACCCCCACCCCCCGCATGAATTTTGTGCACTGGGCCTCTAGTAATCAGATAACTATCACTAATCAAAAACAGATGTTTTTTACACTCATGTGTATGCACATACACAAATCTGCATCAAGTTAAGAAGCATATATGTCCATTAGGAACAGTGAATAATAATGACAATAATTAGCAATTAACATTCATAGGGCAAAGACTATCTCAGGGTATCATGTTAAGCACTTAACCATTTATGCCTAATTTACTGTTCAAAGCAACCATGTAGGATAATATGTCTGCTCCCATTTTACAGATGATGAAACTGGGGTTGGAGAAGTTAAGCAGTTTGCCTAAGTAACAGATTTTCACACAAACCTCACTGATCCTAAAGCCTTTTTTCTTTTTAACATACCATGCAGCATTGAAATACTGGTTCAATAGACTGTCTAAAAAGCATTTCCTTGAAATTCTGTATTTATCACCAGCAGAGACAATACAGCAGTAAAGCAAGAAGATTTGAAAACAAAATCTGAGCCAAGTAGCATTGAGAAAAAACTCATAACAAGTTTGGTGTTTCAAAGCAAAGGAGCCCAATGTGCCACAAATCTTTTCAATATTGAACCACTCAAATGTTCTCTCTAATCAGCAGCAGTGCAGACATTTTGGGTTTCACTTTTGATATGAATGTGAAAACTCTGGGTCTAGTATCTCAACACAGCTGTTCCAAGGCCCCAAGGGAAGGGCACTGAGAAAGAAGGAAGTGTGGGCATACTGGAGATTTTTGCCAGATGGTTCCTTTCCACATTAGACTCTCCTCAGCATATTTTATTTATTTAACCCTATCCTGTCTGGTCCCTAACACACACACACACACACACACACACACACACACACACACACACACACACAACAACAACAACAACAACAACAACAAAAAATCAGTTTTCCTTTTCCTCCAAAGGCAATTTTTATCCAGAGCCTTGTGGGACTTGACATTTTAATAGACACCATAGTGTATTCTAATTTCATAAATAATAGGTCAGCTTTTTATAAGCACAGTCATTTAACTGCTTCCCTAGCAGGACTTTCCTGCAATCTATCCCTTATTTATTTATACAAGTTCTTAACCTGAGGTTGGAACTTCACTCACTCCTCCCTCTCTCTCTCTCTCTCTCTCTCACACACACACACACACACACACACACACACACACCCTCTCTTTTTCCCTCCATCCCTCCCTCCCCACTTCCTACTTGCTTCTATCCATTCTCTAGGTCTTAGGGAATCTTCTTGTTTCTAACCTAATGACCTTCATTTCTCCCTTTCTAGCATAGCTGCAGTTCTCTGTTTTCCTGTCTTGAAGGTACCACTTACCTTAACCTTCCCTCCTTGTAGGAAGCTATGATTGAATTGCCTGTATGGGTCTGACTCCTAGCCATATCTATACATTCCCTCAATTCTTAATAGAGTTTCCATTCCAGAGTATTCCCATTATTCCTTTCCCCAGCTCCATCCTTGACCATAAGTTTTTGAGCCCTACTTTGAGTGCTGTGTGCCCTTGTGTTAATCCTATACTTGTGATTTTCAAACTACTAGAAGTCTTAGGAGTTCTATTAAATTACTCCAAGGCCACTATGGAGGAAGTGGGAGACTCAAGGGACATGACTCATGGAGAATTTTAACCACAGTAGCTCCATGTTTATCTTTTTAAAAAATATTGAGTATCATAGAAAATTTCATTTGAAACATATAATATGCTAAAAAGTTTGAAATCTATATATATACTTTTTACCATTATCCTAGACTTAGTAATTCTACCTTCAATTGATGACTCAATCCACAATCCTGGTGCTGGCAGGTAACAAGCTAAAAATTACTCTAAACAAAAATAGGACATCAGCTCAAAACAGATGATGGGTTTGAGCTCCATGCTGTCAACATTTGATAATGTTGAATTTTGTCTCATTTCAAAGAAAAATCATAGGGGATATATTTGAAATTTCTAATAAATGCTGCATCATTGGACAAAGGGTAAGCTTTTGGTATCTTTACAAAAATAATACAAATGTAATAATAATATTAAAAATTTATTTCTGTAACCAACCAAGGTGCTGACATTTGAAATATTATAGAACGGAACTATGAGTGGCAATAGCATCCTTGCCACACCATAATTTAAACCTCCTTTAACTTAAACTTGAAGCCTGGGAAAAAAAGAAGATGGTGACATGGATGCCAAATGGAGCCACTGTGGCTTCCTAATTTCTTTCATGATAAAGGGAAGTGAGGGAGGAGAGCAATGGCTTCAGGAAAGAAAATACATACGACATTTGGCTATATAAGTCTGAGATAAATGGATCTGGCTCCCTAAAGATAATGTCTTCCTGTGAATATCCAAGAGATGCTTTAGACCTGAGAGTCTAAAGTGGATGCCACCATGGGGGGAGAGGGTTCTACTGAATATACAGTGATGTCTGATTCTCTTCTAGGAGAAACCAGTGGGAATTTAGGAATTCATCTAGCTGCAAAAAGCACAGCTTCTTTCAATCTAGTTCATAGCAAAATTTTATTTAACATCACATTCAGAGATAATGATTTTATCTATGCAGCACACTAGTAGTTGATTTGCCTGTACCTCCCCAAGGTCCTCCTCAGAATTTGTTCTCACAGTCCTTGCTGAGGATGACCCTTCTTGCAAGCACCATAATTCTTTGTACCTGAAAAACTGATCACAAACTGGATCACAATCAGTTCTGCCTTCTACTTACTGCCTGACATTGAGCAAGCTGCTTAAGCTCTCTGAACTTTATTTATGTCATCTATCTTATCTAATAAAGGGTAATATGCAAATTAACCATCACTCCGTGACAAAGATGGCAGCACCCATAGCCATAAGATGGCAGTGCCCAGTCCTCTCTGCCCCGCTGGAGTCCCCCAGTCCCGGAGGAGCAGCCACTGAGAGCGGGCAGCATGAGCGGCCTGACAGAATGCTTGCTTTGTTGCCATGGTGATGAGGCAAGTGTTCTGCACCTGGCCAGGGATGGGCCTCTGGCCAGGCTGAGGCATGGATGGGCCTCTGGGCCACGGAGAGCCTCTGGGCAGCGGGTGTGGAGCAGCCAGGCTTCGCAGAGAGCTACTGATGCTTGGATTCGTGCGCAGGGCTACTATTAAAATAATAATAATAATAATAATAATAATAATAATATCACATTTTTTGCAGTGGGAGTTAAATGAGTTAATGTAGGTTAAGTACTATGCAAATATCAATTAACATTATTGATTTTTTTCTAGAGAGAAAAATATTTAATTTCATCAATGTTAGGAAACTGAGTTGGATGGTATTTTTAATTGAAATGAATTATTTATTTGTGTGTTTTTTTGTTAAATTGAACTGAATGTGATACATTTAGAAATGTGAAATATTTTAAGTGATTCCAACTTTATCCCTCTCAAACTCAAATATCTCCAGGATCCTGGTAATTGATGTTAATTTGTGAATTGGGTTAAGAAGAATACAATAATGCAATAGAGAGGGATGGTCCCTCTGACAAACTACACATATTCAAATTCAAGATATATTATCTATCTATATCTATGTATCTATATCTATATCTATATCTCATCTATCTTTCTACCTCTCATCTCCCCTCTCTCATATTGGGACTAGAAATATTCACTTTTCAACCTCTGCTGAGGAAGCTGAGCAGAAATCAGCTTAACTGTGTTATCTTTTTACTTTTATTTTTATATCCTCAAGGCACACCCCTGCCTGACCCCACAAGAATTAAGTGGTATTACAAATAAATGTTATCCTCTCAGGATATTCCTTCTAATTTTTTTAACTCATTGGCTGCTTATTTTCAATCTCTTTTGGTGTCCCCTCCTCCTCTTCCAGACTTCCAAATGAGGTGTCCCACAGCTCAGTTCTAAGACTTCAGTCTCTCTATAGGTGATGTTATCCAGTCTCCTGGCATTAAATGCTATATTTATGCTGATGATGCCCATTTTTATATATCCACCCTGGACTTTTCCCTGAACACCACACCCATATATGCAACTTCTTACTTGACATTGTCTAATAGGCATCCCAAATTACTGTGTCCAAAACCAAAGTCTTTTTTTTCTCTTTAAACCTACTCCTCCCACAGCATTCCTCATCGCCCCCAATGGCCCTCCCTTGCCAGCCTGGTCACCCCCAACTACCCTCCCTTGCAGGCCTGGTGCCCCCCAACTGCCCTTCCCTGCTGGCCTGGTCATCCCTAACTGCCCTGCCCTGCCAGCCTGGTTGCCCCCAACTGCCCTCCCATGCCAGCCTGGTCCCCCCCCCAACTGCCCTCCCCTCCTGGCCTCATCACCCTCTCCTTCTGGCCATCTTGTGGTGGCCATCTTTGACCACATGGGGGCGGCCATCTTGTGTGATGGCGTGAGGGTCAATTTGCATATTACCTCTTTATTATATAGGATAGATATTGTTCTCAATAATTCTTTTTTTTTATTTTTTTAAATAAATCTTTATTGTTCAGATTATTACAGGTGTTCCTCTTTTTTTCCCCCATAGCTTCCCTCCACCTGATTCCCCACCCCACCCCATGCCCTTACCCCCCGCCACTGTCTTCATCCATAGGTGTAAGCTTTTTGTCCAATCTCTTCCCACACCCCTCACACCCCCTCCCCCCTGAGAATTGTCAGTCCACTCCCTTTCTATGCCCCTGATTCTATTATATTCACCAGTCCATTCTGTTCTTCAGATTTTTTATTCACTTGATTTTTAGATTCACTTGTTGGTAGGTATGTATTTGATGTCATTTTGTTGTTCATAATTTTTATCTTTACCTTTTTCTTCTTCTTCCTCTTCTTAAAGAACACCCTTCAGCATTTCATGTAATCCTGGTTTGGTGGTGATGAATTCCTTTAGTTTTTTTCTTATCTGTGAAGCTCTTTATCTGACCTTCAACTCTGAATGATAGCTTTGCTGGGTAGAGTAATCTTGGTTGTAGGTTCTTGCTGTTCATCACTTTGAATATTTCTTGCCACTCCCTTCTGGCCTGCATAGTTTCTGCCGAGAAATCAGCTGACAGTCGTATGGGTGCTCCCTTGTAGGTAACTAACCATTTTTCTCTTGCTGCTTTCAAGATTCTCTCTTTGTCTTTTGCCCTTGGCATTTTAATTATGATGTGTCTTGGTGTGGTCCTCTTTGGATTCCTCTTGTATGGGGTTCTGTGTGCTTCCTGAACTTGTAAGTCTATTTCTTTCACCAGGTAGGGAAAGTTTTCTGTCATTATTTCTTCAAATAGGTTTTCAATATTTTGCTCTCTCTCTTCTTCTGGCACCCCAAAAATTCGGATGTTGGTACGCTTAAAGTTGTCCCAGAGGCTCTTTACACTATCTTCATATTTTTGGATTTTTTCTTTTTGTTTTTCTGGTTGGGTGTTTTTTGTTTCCTCATAATTCAGATCTTTGGTTTGATTCTTGGGGTAAGTTGATCTACAGTTGAGTTTCTGTATATTCTTTATTTCAGACAGTGTATGCTTAATTTCTGACTGGTCCTTTTCCATTTTTTTGGTATTCTCATTAAGATCCTTAAAGGTCTCACTAAGATCCTCAGCGGTTTTTAGAAGATTCTTGAGTAACCTTATAAATGTGGTTCTGAACTCTATGTCGTCCATTAGTTTTCTTTCCTCCATTTCTCTCATTCGTGACATGTTTCTTGGTCTCCGCATTTTGCTGCTTCCTTGTGTTGATGGAGTGGCTTTGTGTGATAGGTGACCTATAGGAGCCAGTAGCTCAGCCTCCCCAATCACTTGAGGTGGACGCCTTTGGTACACCCCTTTGTGGGCTGAGTGCAAAGTCTTGGTGTAGTTAAGCCTTGATTGCTGTTGGTACACTGGGAGGAATTGACCTCCAGGCCAATTGGCTGTGAGGACCCTCTGTGTCTATAATGGAAGAACTGCTGTGCTGGAGACACGCTTATGGTACAGGACTTGTTTCAGTGGGGTTTTGGTGCTCACTGAGTCTGCCTCTTGAATGTGTCACTTATGGATGTGAGGAGTTGAAATCTGGTGTCTCACTCTGACCAACAGGTACACTGGCTTCTAGATCTCCAATGGGGTGCAGGTCAGCTACTGTCTGAGGCCACCCAGCAGGCGCTACAGCGAGAACTGCAGTTTTCTCCTCTTTGCTTGGGGTTTGGAGGTTTTGGAGCTGTCTGACCCGGGCTGCAAGTTTGCTAGGTTAAGCTGCAATAGGGCAGACCATTCATATGCTAAAGCCGCTGCTTGGAGCTTGGGTGGGTTCGTAGATTGTGCAGGGTGGGGTCTCAGGGTGTGACTAGGCTAGGGCGTGGCAAACAGCGATGGCTGCCAGTAAGCCAGCTCTGCGGCTCTGAGTCTCCAACCGTGTCCCTGCGTCCCTCGCCCAGCACAGTAAACAATTATTCCTGCGTGCAGCCCTGCAAGCAAGCCTCCCTCACTTTCCGTCCCCACGGCAGACAGTCCAGCTTCTCCCCGTAGGAGTTTGGGTCCCCCGAGTCTCCCCAGAAACTGGAGTTCGAAGTAATCGGGAGCTTATCTCCCTTCGGGTTGAAAACAGCAGTGCTCCCGATTCGCGCGTCTCCGTACCTCAGCTTTTCCGCGCTTGTGCACCCCTCAATGCTGTTTGCTCTTTCCTTCTAGTTGTAGAACTTCCACTCAGCCAGCTTTCCCGTGGTTCTGGGTGATAGACGTTTTGTCTTTTAGTTGTAGTTTTGAAATTGTTGTGCGAGGCAGCAGTTTAGGTGTTTACCTACGCCGCCATCTTGGATCCTCTCCTCAATAATTCTTGTATACCTTTAATCCCATCTTGGCTGCTCATCCAAGGATCCAAGCTGACACAGAAAGATTAATTGTATCAATGACATTGAGAGGCAAGTTAAAGTGAAAGATATTCATCATTGGATTGAACAAGATATTGGACATTTGTTATGTTAACAAAGCCAATTTTGTTTTAGTTTAAAAATTTTAAATCAAAGACATTTATATAACCACAATGCAAATGTGTCAAAATCGGCATTGGGGGAAAAACAGAGATCATACAGTCAAATAAGTTTCAGAACAGTTAGGTTCAATCAGGTTAAAGAGGTTTTTCTGTGTGGGTTTTTGGTTTTTTTTTTTTTTGGTTTTTTTTTGTTTTTGTTTTTGTTTTTGTAGAACAGCAGAATCCTTAATGTAACGATGTGCAATGTGAATTATCTAAAAGGAAGATAGAATATTCAGGTAAATAGGAATATAATCCAGAATCACCAACCAGACTCAAGTTTAGAAAAGAGGAAGGGAGAGCCTTGACCTCTAATCCTATGCTCATGAGAGAAGACACTTGTAATGTGTTACCAAAAATGCATAAATAAATGGGGCTTTTGTTAATTCAATCATATTTATCATTGGTCTGCATAATCATTTGAGTTACTTTATTTTTTCTGAAGGACTTTAAAAGGGTAGTGGCTCTCATCGCTTTAGTTTTTACCATAACTTCCAGAAGTGAGTTGCTAAATGAACACCTAAATGCATTTGGAAAGATAAGGACTTTACAGAACTTTTTAATTCTTAAATCACTTTGTAAAGAGAGAGGAAAAAATACTGACTGCCTATCACTGTCAACTTTGCTCACTTACACATCCTACCAATTTTACCTATTTTTAGACTGAATGAATTAAGAAAGGTTAACGTTCCGTAGTTGTAATGAGGCCTTTATAATAAAAAATAATTAAAATCACCATCATTGCTGGTCAGTCAGTGTCTTCAAGCTTCATTTTATCTAGTACAAAAAAAGAATCATATTTGGAAAATAAATCACATGTCACTTTGAGGTACCCTTTCTTACTATCCTTTCCATTAGACAGGGGGATAAAACATAGGTTGCATTTTTTAAAAATATATTTTTATTGATTTTAGAGAGAGGAATGGAGGGGGAGAGATATAAACATCAATAATGACAGATAATCATTGATCAGCTGCCTCCTGTATGTCCCCTACTGGGGATCGAGCCCAGAGCCCAGACGTGTGCCCTGACTGGGAATCTAACCATGATCTCCTGGTTCATTGGTCAATGCTCAATCACTGAGCCAAGCCGGCTGGGCTAGGTTGCACATTTTTATGTGTACTTCCTAAAGGGAGATAGAGCTCTATCTCTTTAATTAATGCCCTGCAACTCGTAGCTGTAATGAAAATAAAAATTCAAAATGCGTAATGCTATTTTCTGGCTATGACCCTATCTCCATTACATCAGATCTTAGCAAAATTACAATTCTTATTTCATGGAAGAGTTTAGTACAATGGAGAACACAGAGCTGGCATGTCTGAAATTTTTGCTATTCCAAATGAAGAATAAAATTTAAAAAAATATGAGCTTGGAGTTTAACAATTACCTTAAGTTTTAATAACAAAACAAAACTGTTTTAGACAAAATTCTGGAATAAAAAGAAGAATCTTATTAAAATTTTTAGGGTTTTTTTAGAAAGTAATAATCCAAATCCTATATTTGGATTTTGCATTATTGGTGAACATCTTTTTAAAACATGCTACCCATTCTATTAATAAGGACTCAGGTTGCTTCCATATCTCCACCATAAAAAAGAATGAAATCTTGCCATTTACAACATGGTTGGACCTAGAGAGCATATGTTAAGCAAAATAAGTCATAGAAAGACATATACCATATGATTTCACTTATATGTGGAATTAAAAAAAAACACAAAAAATAGATGAACAAACAAAACAGAAACAAACTCATAGATACAGAGAACAAAATGATGGTTGCCAGATGGGAGGGGATTTGGGGGGATTGGATGAAAAAGGTGAAAGGATTAAGAAGTACAAATTGGCAGTTAGAATATAGTCACAGATATAAAGTAGAGCATAGGGAATATAGTCAATAACATTGTAATAAATATGTATGGTGCCAGGTGGGTTCTAGACATTGGGGGATCAGTTTGTAAGTTATATAAATGTCTAACCACTATACTGTACACCTGAAATTAATACAAAGCAATATTTAATGTCAACTGTAACTGAAAAAATTTAACATTAAAAATTTTTAAAATGTTACCCATTTTTCTGCCTAAAGAAATCCAGTCTAGAAACTACTTAGAACACAAGGGTCAAGACTGGTTACCCTGTAGGGATTCAGGACCATCAATCTGCCAAAGCCTTGGAGTGAAAAGGATCACTTTTATCATACTTCAGGGGTTGTGATAAGCACTTTACATACTTTGTCTCATTGGATTCTTACAACAACCCTATGAATTAGGAGAAATTAAGTGAACTAGAGGTTGAGCCAGGATGCAATCCCAAGTCTATTTCACATTGGTTGAATGTATACTTATTCTACAGCATCCTCTAGGAAGATGTTTCTCTTTTTACAAAATCCTAAGTAGAAGTTTATCTTGCCATCATTTATCTCCTTTTCTAAAGGGAAAATTGTAGCAGGGGAAAAAAAGAAAAAAATAATAACCTTGTTACCTGAATTCTATTTAAACAAGATTCTACTAAAATGAAATTTTAAGAACCAAATGTGAAAAATAAACTTCAAATGAGATAACAAAATGAATACATGTATTACACAATACATTGTCTTTAATTATAAACATTTATGTATAATCTACTGTGTGCTGGGAACTGTGCTAAGCACTCTATGTGTGGTACCTGTCAGGGTCCAAGTAGGAAACAGATGGCACAGTCAAATGGGATAATTAAGAATTTAATGAAGAGACTATTCGCAAAAGGGTGAGCAAGGTTAAAGGATGATGCAGTACTCCAGGGATATCAGTAGCCAGAAACTCTTTACCATCTTTGCTACAGGGACAAGAGGTAGAGGGCATTTAATGGGATCAGAAAATATGTTTACTTTAGCTGTAGCTCTAGGAGAGAGCAATCTATAAGAAACTATGACCTTAGTTAGAAGAACACAGCCACTATCAACTCATGACAAACCATCATAGAGGGAACTGGGGGAATAAATATCCACACTGTCCTCCTGGCTTCTGACTTCCTGCTGACTGAACCCAACCAGTTAGTTGCCTCAACCTGTAAGTTAGCTATTTATGCTCTTTTTTTTCTCTTCCTTGGCATTCTCAATGTCATCTCTGTAGTTCAGGGCCCAATCCTCTCATGGCCAGATGACTGCTTCAAACTCCTAGTTGACCTGCTAGCCTCTTAGACTCTCCTCCATAAATCATCCAGCAAATGTTTACTTGTTTAATATTACTAATAATGCCATTCAAAAACTTCTATAGCTCTGCCAAGTACAAATTAAAACCTTATTTTACTTCACATTTAAGTTCCCTATAGGGTAGCCTTGACCTACCTTTCCAATCTTATTTTCCATTAATCCCCAGTATGAATTATAACCCCCAATTAAAAATTCCTACTCACTATTTACCCAAATCCCTGGTACTTTTTGTTTCTGTGGCTTTGATTATGACATTCTCTCTTACTAGGCTCTTTTCTCTTTGTTCCCTTCCCTGAAACATCATTTATATTGCTCACTTGGCATGTATCTTTCTTTTTAGTATATTTTTATTGACTTCAGAGAATAAGGGAGATGGAGAGAGAGATAGAAACATCAATTATGACAGAGAATCACTGATTGGCTGCCTCCTGCACGCCCCACACCAGGGACCGAGCCCACAACCAGGGCACATGCCCCTGGCTGGAATCAAACCTGGGACTCCTAAGTCCACAGGCCTACACTGTATACACTGAGCCAAACCAGCCAGGGTGGCATGTATCTTATAATGCATGTTTTATATTTATGTAAGCATATTTCTCATATACCCACACTAAGCTATACGTTTTTGAGCTTATAATGACCTAACAAATAGCCTGGGGCAGGGTAGAACTTTAAGACATATATGCTAAATGAATTAATTTCCTAAAAAGCCAACAATGTGGTTTTTGTATAGAAAACTAGAGGCCCGGTCTACAAAATTCGTGCATTGGGGGTGTGTGTCCCTCAGCCAGGCCTGCACCCTCATGCAGTCCGGGAGCCCTCAGGGGATGTCTGACTGATGGCTTAGGCCCACTCCCCACCATGGGGAGTGGGCCAAAGCCATCAGTTGGACATCCTTAGTGTTGCCGCAGAGGCAGGAGAGGCTCCCACTACTGCCACTGCGCTCACCAGCGGTGATCCCAGCTTCTGGCTGAACAGTGCTCCCTTGTGAGAGTGCACTGATCACCAGGGGGCAGCTCCTGCATT
Source organism: Plecotus auritus (assembly GCF_963455305.1). NCBI lineage: Eukaryota > Metazoa > Chordata > Mammalia > Chiroptera > Vespertilionidae > Plecotus > Plecotus auritus. The sequence goes on from NC_137784.1 coordinate 101,971,197, forward strand.
GAGTGTCTGCCCCCTGGTAGTCAGTTTGTGTCATAGTGACAGGTCATTCTGCTGTCAAGCCGAAACTGGCTCTCCAACATCCCCTGAGGGGTCCCGGATTGAGAGAAGGCCCAGGCCAGGCTGAGAGACCCCACTGGTGCATGATCAGGGCCAGGGAGGGATGCAGGAGATTGGCCAGCTAGGAAGGGACTGTGGGAGGGCTGTAGGGTTTGTCCAGCCCGTCTCGCTCAATCCCAATCGACCGGACCCCAGCAGCAAGCTAACCTACTGGTTGGAGAGTCTGCCCCCTGGTGGTCAGTGCATGTCATAGTAAGCAGTTGAGCAGCCTTAGCATATCATTAGCATATTACGCTTTGATTGGTTGTATGGCTGACCAGACGACTGGACACTTAGCATATTAGGCTTTTATTACATAGGATGATGTAAATACATCATAACAGAGGCTGCGTGGTAAGGCCTAAGACATCCCCTATTAAAGAAATCGGGGACCATATTGTCACGCACTCATTCGGCAAACATCTCCAGCGCTTTCTCTGGCTCTGAGCAGTCTTTCTGTGGGTTTCCAGGTAATAGAATTTCTACCAATGACACCTGAGGGCCCCTCCGAGGAGACACTGCTGACAGACACCGTGCTGGCTTATCTGACTCTCAGATTTGTTTTGTTTTGTTCATTTGTACATTTCTTACAGTGGAATCTGTGTCTGACATGCTAGACTTGGACCATTTCAAATTGACAAAAAGATCTGAGTCTCTAGGCCCCCAAGCAATACGGCCTCTGCAAGGCCTCCTGGGAGATCTGACAACTGCCCGTGGGGCCCATGGAGAATGGACCCATCGTCTCCTTGGACAAACAGTTGGCAGGAGTCACATGTTTCCAACATTTAGGATCCATGCAATGCTGTGACAGGGTCCAAGGTGACTGGTGTCCATGGTGGGCAGACCCCAGTGGCCCTGGTGTTCTGCCTTGTGTGGACGCTTCCTCTCGAGTGTGAGAGAGGCTGTGGCTGCTCCTAACAGCCCAGCCAGGGATCTGGGATGTGGCTCCTGCAGCTCCCTGGGGCCTGTCAGGCTCGGTCGTGGCAGCTGCAGCAGGAGGCCCCCTTGGGGACTGGAGAAGCTGTGGCAAGGAGCCAGGGGGTCTCTATCCACAGCCAGCTTGCAGCTGGGCCTCTAATCAGACAGTCCCCAGGACGGGTCCTGCTAGTGTCCTGATGAGCTTGGGCCAGAAGGCTCCCCACTCGCGGCAGCCTTGAACAGCATGTGAGAGCTGGAGCAGAGGGTCCGCTAAGCTGCCCCACTCTGACCACAGGACCTGTGAGACTCAGGCCTGCTGTTGGCTGAGTCCACGGGGATTTTACTGTCCCCGCTGCCCTCTGCCACCACCTCCCCTCTTGTGCAGCACCGTTGTCTGTCTGCCCAGCTCCCATGTTCCTGCACTGCTCAGTGTCCCCCCGTGTATTCCTGAGTGCACCTCGCTTTCTGAAGTGCTGGCCTCACCCTCCCCACCACTTACTCTCCACTTGCTCACTCATTGGCCACAGAGCCTCTGACCCGATCCCCCTGGGGGCCAGTTTCCATCCTCCTGTAAGGAAGGACCACACACATGGGCTGACAGCAGTGCATGCTGATGGACTTGCAGTTCTGTCAGTGGGGTCACAGAGGCATCACTGGGTGTGGAAGGCGCATCTCTGCCCAGGGGCTCAGGAGAACCACTGGCTCTGCGTCCAGCCTCTTCCTTCAGCAATAACAACTGAGCCCCTCACACTTCCTCAGGTCCTCCTTCTGCCTCCCTCACCCTGTGTGAGAACTCTCACGATCACAGAGGCCCAGGGATTCAGGGCACTCTCCCACCCCAGTCAGCTGAGGCGCCATTGCAATTTCACCTGTTTAGCTTTGTGTGTCGCCCTGTAACACCTGAGGACGGGATGCAAATTTCACAGTCGGTTTTCCTGCCTTCACACATTGTGAGAGCTGTAAGTTCAAACAATGGTCTGAGGCCTCCCTGAAGCCTGGGGTTCACCCTCCAGGGGACGTACACCCTCAGGAGACCCCGAAACGCACAGAATGCTTACATCTAATGGCTCCACTCCCGTGGGCTCCTTGGCACTGGGCATGCCCTGAAGATATATTATAAGGGGGACATTTAATGGTTCACAAACCACATCATAGAAATGATGGCTGGGTCCTCCTTCTTGTGAAAACGTCTCCCAATTTGGCCTTCACAGTTCACACCCTCTTATTCTCTCACAACCTGAAGGGGTAGGAGGCGCAGCTCTGATGATGAGCTGAGCAGTGAGAGTGTTAGAGCCCCTCAGAGCCCATGGCAAGCCTGCAGGGTCGGGGGCAGCCACTGCGTCACAGCCCCCAGCAGCAGTCATTTCAGGGGCTCCACTGGGTGACTCCCGGTGTGCATCAATGGTCTCATGGGAGTCCCAAATTTCCCAATAAATCTCCAAACAAAATTAATTTTAATGGCTTTAATTAGTCTTAAGGGACTATTCCTATTAGTATCTGCTCCTTTTGTGAGGTTGTTGAGGAAATACTTAGAGAGGACCAAACCAACAGGCCAATGAGGGAAACGATTGGTCCAAAATCTTTTGAAATTAATTGCCTGTGTGCTATCTACTCACATCTCCTTCCATGTGCAGTGCTCACACTTCATCTGGAGTGGGGCGGGTGACCTGGAGGAAGCATGGGTAGAGCAGTAACTGCTGGTCACCCCTGGCACTGCTGGCAATATCCTTTCTTCCTTGTGGAGTGTCTAGGGAGGGAAGCGGCTGCAGTGCCTGAGGCCGAATTCCAGGAGGCTGGCAGCACTGTCCAGGTCATGCTGGCAGCACTGGTCCATTGATGCCTGTCCTGTCCTCTTCAGATTGAACCTACAGAACTAAGGGAGCCAGTCCAAGGGAGGGGAAGTGGCTGCACTGCCCAAGGCAAAGTTCCAGGAGGCTGGCAGCGCTGTCAGGATCGTGCCGGCGGTGCTGGTCCATTGGTGCCTGTCCTGTCCCCTGGAGATTGACTCTGCAGGACTACTAAGGGAGTGAGTCCCCAGTTCTGCCCCACCTCCACCACCGATAGATTGGAGTCTGAGGGCCAGGATGAGGGACCAAGTGGTCTGCCTTCCACCTGCCCGCTCACCTCACCAGTAGCTGCTGCCACGGATTCATCAGTGCCTGAGGGACCCCAGTTCCCCCATTAGCCATCCCCTGATCTATTGAGCCTGCTGTTTTGTTGTCTGTCTGGTCGTTTAGCATGTGACAGACCCTGGCTCTTTATATTTATAGATTCCCCTCAACAAAACATAACTTTTTTGGAAAAATTTATCTTGCCAAGTAAATTACCTGTTCATTCCTTATCAAAGAACTAATTTAATGCCATATAATCTTGACCTCCTAAGATTTTTAGGGAATTTGGCAAGAATGCCAACAGATGATTTATAGAGATTTGAGAGAGGCCTCAGTTTATAGAGAGATTGATATAAATTTTAAGTATTGGTTTTAATGTTTTCCAGAAACCAATAGCTACAATAATACAATAATATTTTAAATGCCTAGGTGCCTACAACTTCTGTGAATATTGAATTAATTTTCTTATCATTGGCATGGGGGCTGCAACCATGGGGTCTTGTTCAGGCCTGTCTTGTTTGTAAGCAGCAAAAATAGCAGGTTGATTCTTATCAAAAAAGAATTCTGTATACTGGAGTGTATATACCAACCCTCACAAAAACTGGCAGTCCTTCTTAAGAGCTCTCCTCCTAGGCAGAACTGAACATTTCCAACGCCACTTAAATGAGTGGGTTCTTGTCATAAGTCACATTTCCATGGATTTCTGTGAAACCAATACTAATTAATATTTTAAATGGTAAAATCTCATCAAAACATACAAAGTACAAAAGCATATGAGGCCAAAGTAACCTAGATGAATTTCAAATCATGAACTATGGATAATATTGGTATTAGGAAAGAACAACACATCAGAATATCTGGTGCTTAGATGTCAACTCCTCAGCCCAGTGCTGTCCTTCAATTTCTCCCAAGGGGTTATTCCTTTGCCCTGAAAGAAAACAAGCCAAATGACTACTTCACAAACAATATTAGCCCAAGATAGGGAAATTTTGGAAGTGAGAATACTATTAAAAGTAGAGTACTATCAAGTTAAATTTTGAACTGTGGAAAAATATCACTTCACTGTACTTAGGACCAGAATTTATTAAATGTTTAATTTATTTGTTTAGAAGCTTCATAAGGAAGTATTGCTAGAATTTAATATTAACTAATGTTGCTGATAAAATTTTCAAATAAAGCTTGAAACAACCCAATGAAAAAGTTTCCATTTAAAAGTTCATGGGAGATGAGACAAAATGGTAGTGAAATAGACGGACATGTCCCAAACCTTGTCCCAAAGGAGATAGAATGAGCAACTAAATCGAATAACATCCACCTCAAATTGGCGAAGTAGACACAGCTGCCAAGGGCACTGCAACCACGTGAGCAGCAGCTACATGAACAGCCCGCACCCATCCGAGGAGCAGCAGCCCCGCGAGCAGCCCACCCCAGGTTGAGGAGCAGCAGCCTCAGGCAGCCTGCCCCCATCCAAGGAGCAGCAGCCACATGAGCAGCCTGCCCACGTCCGAAGAGCAGCAGCTGCACGAGCAGCCCACCCTGGTCTGAGGAACAGCCCACCCCCACCCAAGGAGCAGCAGCCACACAAGCAGCCAGCCCACATCTGAAGAGCAGCAGCTGCATGAGCAGCCCATCCCCATCCAAGGAGCAGCAGCCCCGTGAGAAGCCTGTCCCATCCGAGGAGCAGTAGCTGTACAAGTGCGCCCCCCCATATGAGAAGCAGCAGCCTCACACACAGCTAACCCCCGTCTGAGGAGCAGCAACCCCGTGAGAAGCCTGCCGCCATCTGAGGAGCAGCACCTGCACGAACAGCTCACCCCCGTATGAGGAGCAGTAGCCCTGCGAGCAACCTGCCCCTGTCCAAGGAGAAGCTGCCTCATGAGCAGCCCTCCCTTGTCCAAGGAGCAGCAGCCCCAATGAGCAGCCTTCCCCATCCCAGGAGTATCAGCCACATGAGCAGCTCACCCCCATCTGAGGAGTAGCAGCTGCATGAGCAGCCTACCACCATCCAAAGAGCAGCAGCCACATGCATCCTGCCCCAGTCTGAGGAGCAGCAACCTCATGAACAGCCCACCTCAATCCGAGGAGCAACACCTGCGCAAGCAGCCTACCTCCGCCAGCCAGAGGAGCCACCACTGCTGTGAACAGCACCCACTAGACAAGCCACCACCACCTGAGGAGCAGTTGCTGCAGCAACCACCTGAGGAGCAGTCACTGCCCCAGGAGCCACTACCGCCCTAGGAGCAGCCCCTGCAAGACTCAACACCTAAATCCTTCAATTAGAGCAAAAATGGGTAGACAAAAAAAAAAAAAAGGAAAGAAAAGAAGGAATCACCAGAAAAGCAACTAAGTGAAACGGAGAAATGCAATATGTCAAAAAAAAATTCAGAATAAGGGTCATACAGTTCATAAACCAGATGGATGAAAAAATCAACAACTTATGTAAGAATCGAGAAGAAATGAAGAGAGATATAGCTGCAATAAATAACACCATGGAAAGTTTCAACAGTAGTCTAGGAGAAGTGGAGGACCAAATTAGCAAATTAAAAGACAGGGAAGCAAAGCACACCAAACTGAACAGCAAATGGAGAAAAAAATTTAAAAGACAGGAGGAGAGCCTAAGGGAGATTTGGGACAACACGAAATGAAGCAAAATACGAATAATAGGAGTGCCAGAAAGACAGGAAGTGGAACAAAGGTTAGAAAACCTATTTGAAGAAATAATGTCAAAAAACTTCCTTGATGTGGGGAAGAAAAAATTCATACAAGTACAGAGAATCCCAAACAAGATGAACCTGAAAAAATCCACAACAAGACATGTCATAATTATGATAACAAATGTTCAGGACAAAGAGAGAATCTTAAAGGCGGCAAGAGAGAGACAGAAAGTTATATACAAGGGATCTCCGATTAGATTATCAAATGATTTCTCAACGGAAACACATCAGGGCAGAAAAGAATGAATGGAAATTTACAAAGTGATACAAAGCAAGGGACTCAACCCAAGAATACTCTATCCAGCAAGGTTATCATTCAAAATTAAAGGGGAAATAAGGAGCTTCACAGACAAAAAAAAAGGCTAAGGGGAATTTATCACTACCAAGTCAGCAATACAAGAATGCTAAAGGGACTGGTGTAAAAAAGAAGAAATAAAAAGATAAGAAGGAACACAGGCACAAAAAAATAAAAATGGCTATAAACAAGTACCTATAGGTAATAACTTCAAATGTAAATGGAATAAATGCTCCTTTCAAAATATATCAAGTGGCTGAATGGATAAAAAAACGTGACCCATATATATGCTGTCTACAAAACACCCACCTCAGAGCAAGGGACTCCCACAGACTGAAAGTGAAGGGATGGAAAAATATATTACAGGCAAATGGAAATGAAAAAAAAAAAAAAAAGCTGGGGTAGCAATACTTATATCTGACAAAATGGACCTCAAAGTGAAGGCCATAACAAGACATAAGGAAGGCCACTTCATAATACTAAAGGGATTGATATAACAAGAGGATATAACCCTGATAAACATATATGCACCCAATGTAGGAGCACCCAAATACATAAAAAAAAAACTCCTGGAAGATATCAAGGGAGAGATGGACAACAATACAATCATAGTAAGGGATTTTAGTACACCACTGACATCGTTGGATAAATCCTCTAGACAAAAATTCAGCAAAGAAACAGCAATCCTAAATGACTCACTAGATCAGATAGACTAAATTGACATCTACAGAACATTTCACCCCAAGGCCACGGAATATACATTCTTCTCAAGAACACATGGGAGAGAAACAAAGATGGCGACATAAGTAAACAGCTAAACTGCAGCCTCACACAACAATTTCAAAACTACAACTAAAAGACAAAACGAACGTCATCCAGAACCACAGGAAGGCCGGCTGAGTGGAAATTCTACAACTAGAAGGAAAGATAAAAGCACACTGAGACTCAGAGGAGCTGCAGGAGGCAGAGGTATTGAGACACTCGTTCAGAGAGGACTGGCAACTGAGTGCGCGGCTGGCTTTCTCAAGCAGGAGGGAGACAAAAGCTTCCAACTGTGCTGAACTCCGGTTCTGGGTGAGACTCTGGGGACCCAGACACATACGGGGTGAAACTGGACTGTCAGGAAAGAGAAAAGCACACTGAGACTCAGAGGAACTGCAAAAGGCAGAGGTACAGAGGGGCGCACGCGTGGAGAGGGTGGGCAACTGAGTACGCGGCTGGATTTCTCAAACGGGAGGGAGACAAAAGCTCCCAACTGCACTGAACTCCAGTTCCGGGCAAGACTCTGGGGACCCAGACTCATTCGGGGAAAAACTGGACTGTTTGTCATCAGGCGGAACTCGAGAGCAGCTTTCTCTCAGAGATGCTTGCAGCAATTACCACAGGACACTGAGACAAAGGGGCCTATTAGGGCAGGGCTGATGGGAAACCAATGCTGTCTGCTCCACCCTGAGACTCTGCCCCATTGAAGCGGAGCACAGAGGCTTTTGCAAGTCTTCTCCCATAAGGGTGTCTCCAGCACAGAAGTTCTCCCAGCATAGACACAGCTGATCTTCACAGCCAATTGGCGTGGAGGTCAATTCCTCCCAGTGATACCAACAACAATCAAGGCTTAACTACAACAAGACTGTGCACACAGCCCACAAAGGGGTGCACCAAGAGTGTCGACCTCAGGTAACTAGGAGGCTGAGACACTGGGCCCTAAAGGACACCTAGCACACAAAGCCACTCTATCAACTAAAGGAAGCAGCCAAAATGTGGAGACAAAGAAACAGGTCACAAATAAAAGAAATGGAGGAAAACAAACGACTGGATATAGAGTTCAAAACCACGTTTATAAGGTTTTTCAAGAATTTTCTAGAAAAGGCCTATAAAATTAGTGAGACCCTTGAGGATATGAAAAAGGACCAACTAGAAATTAAGCATACACTGACTGAAATAAAAAATATTATACAGAGATCTAACAGCAGACTAGAGGATCGCAAGAATCAAGTCAAAGATTTGAAATACAAAGAAGCAAAAAACACTCAACTGGAAAAGCATAAAGAAAAAAGAATCCAAAAATATGAAGATAGTGTAAGGAGCCTCTGGGACAAGTTCAAGCATACCAACATCAGAATTATGGGGGTGCCAGAAGAAGAGAGAGGGCAAGACACTGAAAACCTATTAGAAGAAATAATGACTGAAAACTTCCCCTACCTGGTGAAAGAAATATACTTACAAGTCCAAGAAGTGCACAGAACCCCAAACAAAAGGAATCCAAAGAGGACCACACCAAGACACATCATAATTAAAATGCCAAGAGAAAATGACAAAGAGAGAATCTTGAAAGCAGCAAGAGAAAAACAGTTACCTACAAGGGAGCACCTATACGACTGTCAGCTGATTTCTCAACAGAAACTATACAGGCCAGATGGGAGTGGCAAGAAATATTCAAAGTGATGAATAGCAAGAACCTACAACCAAGATTACTCTACCCAGCAAAGCTATCATTCAGAATTGAAGGTCAGATAAAGAGCATCACAGATAAGAAAAAGCTAAAGGAGTTCATCACCACCAAACCAGTATTATATGAAATGCTGAAAGGTATTCTTTAAGAAGAGGAAGAAGAAAAAGGTAAAGATAAAAATTATGAACAACAAATACATATCTATCAACAAGCGAATCTGAAAAGCAAATGAATAAAAAAAATCTGATGAACAGAATAAACTGATGAATATAATAGAATCAGGGGCATAGAAAGGGAGTGGACTGACAATTCTCAGGGGGAAAGGGGTGTGGGGAGTGCAGGAAGAGACTGGACAAAAATTGTACACCTATGGATGAGGACAGTTCGGGGGGCGGTAAGGGCAGTGGGGGAGGTGGGAACTGGTTGGAGGGGAGCTATAGGGAAAAGAGGAACAATTGTATAATCTGAACAATAAAGATTTATTAAATTAAAAAACAACAACAACAAAAAAAAGAACACATGGGACATTTTTAAAGGTAGACCACATATTGGGTCACAAGAAAAGTCTCAACAAATTCAAGAAGATTAAAATCATATCAAGCATCTCCTCAGACCACAATGCCATAATATTAGAAATAAACTACAATAAAAACAATCCAAAAAATTCAAACACTTGAAAGCTGTATAGTATGAGATTAAACAATGATTGGGTAAACAAAGTGATCAAAGAAGAGATTAAAAACTTCCTGGAAATGAATGACAATGAAAACATAACAATCCAAAATCTATGGTACACAAAGAAAGCAGTCCTGAGAGAGAGGTTTACAGCTCTACAGACCTACTTAAAATAAATAAATAAATAAATAAATAAATAAATAAATAAATAAATAAATAAATAAAAAGAATAAATGGTAGTAAATCATCTAACTCTACAACTTAAAGAATTAAAAAGAGAGCAACAAATAGAGCCCAGAGTGAGCAGAAGGAAGGAGATAATGAAGATCAGAGCAGAAATAAATGGCATAGAGACCAAAAAAAAAAAAAAAAAAAAAAGAAAGAAAAAAAAAAACAATACAAAAGATCAATGAAAGCAAGTGCTGGTTCTTTGAAAGGATAAACAAGATTGATGAACCTCTAGCCAGGCTCACCAAGAAGCAAAGGGAGAGGACCCAAACAAACAAAATCAGAAATGAAAGAGGTGAAATAACAACAGACCCCACAGGGATTCAAAGATTGTTAAAAAATATAGTATGAACAACACTATTTCAACAAACTAGACAACCTGGAGGAAATGGACACATTCCTAGAAAAATACAACCTTCCAAAACTCAATCAGGAAGAATCTAAAAATCTCTATAGGCTGATAACTATGGAAGAAATTGAAGCAGTCATCAAAAAGCTTCCAGCAAATAAAAGCCCAGGGCCAGATGGCTTCACAAGGGAGTTTTAACAAACATTCAAAGAAGAACTAAAACCTATCCTCCTCAGACTATTCCAAAAAATTCAAGAGGAAGGAACATTTCCAGGCTCATTCTATGAAGGCAGCATTACACTAATACCATAACCAGATAAAGACAACATAAAGAAAGAGAATTACAGTCCAAATTCCCTCATGAACATAGATGCAATATCCTCAACAAAATTCTAGCAAATCTGATCCAGCAGTACATCAGAAAGATCATATACCATGACCAAGTAGGATTTATCCCAGGAATGCAAGGATGGTACAATATCTGCAAATCAATAAACATCATACATCACATAAACAAAGAAAGATAAAAATCACAGTCATATCAATTGATGTAGAAAAAGCATTTGACAAAATCCAACACCCTTTCTTGGTAAAAACTCTCAGCAAGGTGGGAATAGAAGCATCATACCTCAACATAATAAAAGCCATATATAACAAACCCACAGCCAACATCATACTCAATGGGCAAAAACTAAAACCATTTCCCCTAAGAACAGGAACAAGACAGGGATGCTCACTCTCCCCACTCTTCTTCGACATAGTACTGGAAGTACTAGCCATTGTGATCAGACAAGAAGAAGAAATAAAAGGCATCCAAGTTGGAAAAGAAGTAAAATGTCCTTATTCACAGATGACATGATACTGTACTGAGAAAACCCTAAAGACTCCATCAAAAAATTATTAGACTTAATAAATGAATTCGGTAATGTAGCAGGATACAAAATTAATGCCAAGAAATCAATGGCATTTCTATACTCCAATAGTGAATTTACAGAAAGAGAGACTAGAAAAAAACTACCCTTTACCATCGCACCAAAAAAAATTAAGATACCTAGGAATAAACTTAACGAAGGAGGTAAAAGACCTGTATGTGGAAAACTACAGGACACTGAAAAAAAGAGATAGAGGAAGACATAAAAGGATGGAAGAACATACCGTGTTCATGGATTGGTAGAATCAACATCATTAAAATGTCCATACTACCCAAAGCAATCTATAGATTCAATGCACTCCCCATTAAAATACCAATGTCATATTCCATAGACCTAGAACGAACTCTCCAAAAATTCAATTGGAATAATAATAATAAAAAAGACCCCGAATAGCTGCAGCAATGCTGAAAAAGAACAAAGTAGGTGGGATCTCAATACCAGATATCCAGCTTTATTACAAAGCCACTTTTCTCAAAACTGCCTTGTACTGGCACAAGAACAGACATATAGATCAATGGAATAGAATAGAGAACCCAGAAATTGACCCAAACCACTATGCTCAATTAATATTTGACAAAGGAGGCATGAACATACAATGGAGTCAAGACAGTCTCTTCAATAAATGTTGCTGGGAAAACTCATCAGATACAATAAAAAAAAAATGAAACTAGACCACCAACTTACACCATACACAAAAATAAACTCAAAATGGATAAAGGACTTAAACATAAGACGGTAAACCATAAAAATACTAGAGGAATCCACAGGCAACAAAATCTCAGACATAGGCCGAAGCAATTTCTTCACCGATAGAGCTCCTAGGGCAATGGAAACTAAAGAGAAAATAAACAAATGGGACTATATCAAAATAAAAAGTTTCTTTACAGCAAAAGAAACCATCAACAAAAACAACAATAAAAAAAATAAAAAATAAAAAAAAGAAAGCCCACTGCATGGGAGAACATATTTGCCAATATTATCACCGATAAGGGTTTAATCTCCAACATTTACAAGGAACTCAGACAACTTAACAAAAGGAAGATAAACAACCCAATCAAAAAATGGGCAATGGAACTAAATAGACACTTTTCGAAAGAGGTCAAAGGGAAGGCCAAGAGACACATGAAAACATGCTCAAAGTCACTAATCATCCAAGAGGTGCAAATCAAAATGACAATGCAGTACCAGCTCAGACCTGTCAGAATGGCTATCATCAACAAATCAACAAATGACAAGTGCTGGCTAGCATGTGGGAAAAATGAACCCTTGTGCACTGCTGGTGGGAATGCAGACTGGTGCAGCCACTGTGGAGAACAGTATGGAGTTTCCTCAAAAAACTAAAGATGGAACTCCCATTTGACCCAGTGATACCACTTCTAGGAATATATCCCAAGAAACCAGAAACACCAATCAGAAAGGATATGTGCACCCCTATGTTCATAGCGGCACAATTTACCATAGCTAAGATTTGGAAACAGCCTAAGTGCCCATCAGCAGATGATTGGATTAAAAAACTGTGGTACATCTACACAATGGAATACTATGCTGCTGTAAAAAAAGAAGGAATTCTTACCATTTGCAACAGCATGGATGGACCTGGAGAGCATTATGCCAAGCGAAATAAGCCAGTCAGAGAAAGATAAATATCCCGTGATCTCACTCATTTGTGGAATATAACGAACAACATAAACTGAAAAAAAAATCCAGAGACAGAGAAGCATCAATCAGACCATCAAAACTCAGAAGGACGGTAGGGGAGGGTGGGGGTAATGGGGAGAGATCAACCAAAGGACTTGTATGCATGCATATAAGCCTAACCAATGGACACAGACAACAGGGGGTGAGGGCATAGGTGGGGGTGGGGCAATGGGGGGATAAGGACACATATGTAATACTTTAATCAATAAATAAAAAATAAAAATAAAATAAAAAATGAAAGTTCATGTGAGAGGGATAATTTCCTAAACATAGTTGATTAATTACATATAGATCTCTTCTCCACCTAAAACCCAACTATAGTGTATTAAACAAATTTTCAAAGTAGATAAACTCACAAGGACAGAAAAAAAAGGAACAGTATATTCAGCATTCTAATGAACTTTTTGAAGGCAATTTTTGAAGATGGAAGGGAGGTAATTAATTTAGCAGAGTGGAGGATGTCACCGTCTAAAAATCTATATAGGGAAATGATATTCTTAGAGAAAAATCAGTTTTCCTTGAAGAACAAAGGAAATGCCATGTCTTGGAGGCAGCATTTACCACAGAAGGCAGAGATAATGCACACAAAATACAGGAAACAGTGAGATTGATTCAGTCTTTCTACTGAGCAATTGGACCTCTGAGTCCCAAACCTCTACAATGAGCAGCCAAGTCACTACCTTCCCCACCAAAGGACACAAGAGGTTTACTCATTAAAGATACTTTGAATGTGGTAACACAAGACATCATGGAAGACCAGGGTGAGGTATAAGGCTGAAAATAGGGACATTAAGTGAAAGTCTATCTGCCTACAGAATAGTGAAATCGTAGTACAGAAGCTATTAACCCTCCATAAGTGGTTGACTAGATCTCTAAGGAAGGAAACAAGCAAGAAAGAACCTTATCATATCCAGCAGCTCTATCTCTTAATCACCTTCTGAATCACATGTTCATTAACCACCACCTGCCTAACTAGGCATCTGGTAAGACTTACCATTAGGTATTGATTTACATAGTCTTACTCTCCTAGTGATTCCATAAATGGTAAAGGCAGTAATTAAGGAAGGACAAAGTTCATGGGCTTTGGAGTCAGCTTAACTTAGATCCTATTCCTGACTCTACTTTTATCTATTTGTATGACAGAGCAACTTAACCTCTTTAAGTCTCAGTTCCCACCTATAAAATAGGAATGATAGTTATAGTCTTATATTCGTAATACTGTAGTGAAGATAAATACTGTAGCCAAGACATCATGTGCTAGTAGCCAAGACTCAATGATGTAAGCTATGAGTATTATCAGTGCATTTGAAAGAATTTATTAGCATTTTATTTCAAGATGGTATGCTGATCCACAAATCAAATTTACCATGTATCTTGCTACTGTTTAGGCTTGCCCTTTTACAGATATAAATTAGAGTAGTTTATGGACACAGCTTCTTTCTGAAAAGAACTGCTGCCTCTAACCACCACCTCAACCATGGCTGATTAGACCAGATGGATACCTAACCCAAAACAAACCAATTCAATGACTTTCCACAGACTAATCAAAGTATTATAGATGTTCCCCATTGATCCTCCTCCACCCTGCACAACCCCCAGGCTTACCTCACTATTGTCTGTGTCCATGGATTATGCATTTATGTATATAAATTCTTAGTTTTTAATGTGCATTGAACCTGTAAGGTTAGGCAGACAAAGATCCGGTAGTACAAGCTGGGGACTCAGTAACAAGGAAGGAGGGAGAAACAGAGATGAAAAAGACAATTTAGATCTTGTTTTCATGAACTATTTGCCACAATATTGCTGCATACTTAATGGTCAGAAAACATTAGTAGCATACAATGGTATATATCTAATTTTGCTATTGAGTGTCTGTGTTGGCCTAGGTCAGATCAGCTGAGACAACTGAGCTCACTTGATTCTGCTCATGTATATAATTGTCTCACGGCTAACCTGGGCATGTTCTCATGGCAAAGTCAGAGAAGTCAGACAGGAAATATGTAAATGCTTTTCAAGTCTATTTCATCATGTATGCTAATATCCAATTGGCCAAAGTAAATCAAATGGCCAAGTCCAGATTCAGACTGAGAGGGGGCTTCAAAGTTTGAGGCACAGCATGAGGATAGAGGAAGACCATTAATTAGAACCATAAAGCAAATAGTCTACCACAGTCCCTGAGAAAAGAAGATTGACTTTGGCTTAGTACCTTCCCAACTCCACTTCACAACTCCACTTCCCAAGAGTTGTACTCTGGTTCCTAAGTCTGTGACATTGGCTACAGTTTTCTTATAATAAATCCTCCTTATCTGAACTTTCTTGAGTAGATTTCTTTTCTTTACCCTCAAGAGATCCATAATTAAGACTCATAAATTTAGTGTAAATAATTTAGGTACAACCAAATACATGGTGTGGTACAAAATGGCAAGGAGGCCTTAGCCAGTTTGGCTCAGTGGATAGAGTGTTGGCCTGTGGACTGAAGGGTCCCAGATTCTATTCTGGTCAAGGGCACATGCCTGGGTTATGGGCTCAATCCCCAGTAAGGAGCATGTAGGAGGCAGCTGACCAATGATTCTCTCTCATCATTGATGTTTCTATCTCTCTCCCTTCCTCTCTGAAATCAATAAAAATTCTATTTTTTTTAAATGGCAAGGAATTGGACTAAAACAGAAACCTCTATCCTATTGGTCAACTATATCAAGTACTTGCATCATTAAATCACTGATAAAGTTGTTTAAAACTGCCTTTTTCATTTTTAATTTTGCTTTGCTCTCCTCATAATCTGCTGGATTTTAGAAAAATTTGCTAATTTTACGGTATAACACCAAGACATGGCACATGTGACAATTTCTGTGTGACTTTTTAAAATTTATGCTGCCCTGTACTGACAAACTCAGTACTGACAGTTATCTGTTTCCAAGCTGCCTGTTTCAGCTTCAAGAGATATCTGGGAATATTCACTCACTTCAAAATTTCCATAAATATTCAATGAGACTTAGTGACCAGAATAGATCTGCACATTTCTTCTCTTTGCAAAACATGTAAAGAGTAGAGATACGTTGTGCTGATTTCCAGCTTTGATTCAGAAAAATCTTGGCTCTCGGAGCTTTGAGCATCTGTAGCTCCCCACCCACCTGAGCTAATCTTGAATCATCTGCTAAGACACATCCAAAGCTTTGAACACTCCCAAAGATTCACTAAAACCTCTTTACATGGACTCTCTCCTCATCAACACTTATTAATGTATCATTAAACAGAGACTTCTATAGGGCTTCTAAACACCCTCCACTGCTGGGAGTTATCTAGGTGTGATGAAATAAACAGTCTGAGGGATCTAAATTCTGGGAAATTTTGCATTATTACCATTAATGAGAAAATCTTAAGGTAATTGGTTTGGGTCGTGCTCCTTCCCAAACCTAAGTCCCAATGAGTATCACAAGCCAACATGAAATTATCCTAGCTGTAACACAATATTTTCCATCAAGCCTATAGTTTTCTCACAAAATAAATCAGATTTACTCATGGCTTTAGCTGTAACATCTGAAAGTACAGCATCATATAATGCTATAGATTTCTTGCATTTTCTGCTTGGCAGGCATCCTACTGATTTGATTGGTTACCCAGAGCCTCAGCAACATATTTCTATGGCAAAGAGGAAGCACAAGAAACACGGTCCAAGGCAGAGTGTATGTTTTCATAAATGATTTATTAGCAATTATTTCAAGCCAATATGCAAATACAGCTCATTCCTTTAATTCACAGAATTCAGTAACTTTTCTCAGGGAGACAATAAATAAAATCTCTTCAGTTAAAGTCACAAGACTGAAATAAGTGTTAATAGTATTAATCAAGTCCTTTTATCACATGTAAAAATCTTCTCTTGCCAAGATGAAAGAATGCATTAGAGGGGAGGAGCAAAGATGAGGGAACATTATAATCTTTTGATTATTATTTTTTCTCCTGGAGAAGGAAGATGAGAGGGTTTAAAGCAACCACTTAGAAAAATCCTAGGATCCCAAAGGCCCAAGAGTTCTATGAAAACCTTTGTGATCAGCCTTTTCCTATTGCAATAACAGTGGAAGTGAAGCCCAAATGCTTGGATGTCCTAACTGGCATACAGCAGACTTCAGTGTCAGATGCAATCACTGAAAGTAAACTTTCTGTTTAAAAACCAATAGACTGCAGACAAATTGTGGGGAATACTAGACCCACTTAAAGGTTTTTATTGGCTGAAGCAAAAGTTTTATTTTAAACATTTTAAAATATATTTTTATTGATTTTTAAGAAAAAGGGAGAGGCAGAGAGAGATAGAAACATCAATGATGAGAGAGAAGCATTGATAGGCTGCCTCCTGCATGGCCCACACCGGAGACTGAGCCTGGAACCCAGGCATGTGCCCTGACCAAGAATTGAACCATGACCTCCTGGTTCATAGGTCAATGCTCAACCACTAAGCCACGCTGGCCAGGCCAAAAGCTTTATTTTAAAATGTACGTGATTTTTACATCAGCAAATGGCACTACTGATGCACCATAGCTCCACTCACTTAAAAAAAAAAACTTAAGTGGCTCCCAATATACTCCAGTGTATAAAGTCTTTCATAATCCTGCTCCCTCCTACTTTATTGCCTCATCTCTTACTATTCCCCCAAACCTCCTCCAAAATACTTTACCCCTGACACCCTGAAATACCTTCCAAATATCAAACATGCTAGGCACTTTCAGGCCTTTTCACCTTCATATATGCTCTTTCCCCCATTTTTCTCCTCTTCTCTACCCATTATTTAAGACTTAACCTTGGGAAGCCATCCCAACATCACTAGGTAGTCATTATTTTTCCTTGTTTACAACCACTACAGTGATTCCAACATATTCTAACACTGTGCTTATATGTCACATACATTAGTGAGCACACCATGTAAGTTCAGCAATGTGATACACATGCACATACACATACATGTACATACCTCCTTGAAACAGAACCTATTTCATATGCATTTAATATTACTAAGGGTTCAACAAAATGCCTGGAAAAGAGTACAGACTCAGAAAGATGGTGGAATTTATGATGTTTGTGGGTGAGCATGGATTTTCACTCAATAAACAGAATCTCTGGCTTGGACTTTCTTGAGTGACTGATAATATTCTTGCCAGTTGGTATGTCTATATTAGGAGTAGAATATGGACAAACAAGGGAAAAAAGGTATAAGCTGACTGGTCCAGTTGGGAAATAAATCCTTAGCCATAACTTCAGTCTTGTACACTAATCACGTTAACCCACGCTAAGGACAAACTTTTTCAATATGAGAACCTAGTCAGATGCAAGCAAATTGTCACAACTCCCCCATCCCCAGGCTTCCTTGTTCTTGGATCCATGATTTTCATTCGTTTCCTGTTTTAGGTCTTTTATTCTGAGCTCCTTAATCCATCCCCCATTTATAGAGTTATTTATGATGATTTGGCAGATACAAAACTCTTTGCCATGACTCAATTGGCATTTTAAATTATTTTAATTTCAAGAGATGCAGCAGTGACACAATCATTTTTAACTACTAACTACATAGAAACTTCCTTACTTAGGCAAATCAATTCTTGCAAACAGAATGGAGTTCATGATGAACTGAATCACCAACCACATGTCAAACCAAAGAGACAGTCATTTCTACCAAATTGCATTGATATTTGAGGAAAAATTCTCAGGTGGTTTTGGAAGCTTTACTGCTGTCAAAAGAAAAAAAAACACCTACATCAGTATTCAGCCAAAGGATAGTAAAAAATAATCTTATGATGAACCTGTAGTTGTGATGACTGCCCTTCTCTCAAAATATCATTCTAAAACCACTTAACAGACCCTGGAGAGCAAAGGGCAGCCCTGAGCTTCCTTGGGTCTTGTGTAAAATATTAAGCCCCAGAGAAGTCAGAAGATAGCAGGAACAAGCCATAAAATCCATTGGACTATAAGATGATTGTTTACAGTGACTTCAACTAAAATAGAAACAACCTTCCATTCCTACCCCCACTCCATGAAGATTTAACTTTATCCATTGACACAGGTTTGAAAAATATAAGTAAAATTATATTTTAAAATATTTATTGGACACACATTCATTCAAAATGCACAAGTGCTCACAGGTATACACATACACACACACACACACACACACACACACACACACACACACACACACCTCATAAAAGAAAAAATATTTCCCAATCTAGAAGCCTAAGTACAGAAACCAAAAGCAAAATGTCATGACCTATTAAGTTATAAAGGATTGACATTCTCCTTTCCCTGTACTTAGAAATTCACTTAAAAACACAATGAAAAACATAAACACTTGTTAACTGTTTATTTTAAAGAGGGGAGTGAGATTGGGAGAGGGGTTTAAGGTAGACTTTCAACTTTTACTGTATATTCTTCTGTACTCTTTGATTATTTTTATAACAAGTATGCATTCATCTATTATTTGTACAATAAAAAAGGAAAAAAGTGGAGAAACCAAGATGGCGGTATAGGTAAACACCTGAACTGCTGCCTCGCACAACAATTTCAAAACTATGACTAAAAGACAAAATGGACATCATCCAGAACCACAGGAAGGCTGGCTGAGTGGAAATTCTACATCTAGAAGGAAAGAGACTCACAGGAGCTGTGGAAGGCAGAGGTACGGAGGCGCGCAAGGAGAGGGTTGGCAACTGAGTATGCGGCTGGCTTTAAAAGTGGGAAGGAGACAAAATCTACTGACTGCTCTGAATTCCAGTTCCGGGCAAGACTCTGGGGACCCAGACTCATATGGGGAGAAACAGGACTGTCTGTCAGCGGGCGAAACTCAAGGGCAGCTTTCTCTCAGAGGTGCTTGCAGCAATTACAGCGGGACACTGAGACCCAGGGGCCTCTTATGGCAGGGCTGATGGGAAGCCATTGCGGTTTGCTCTGCCCTGAGATCCCGCCCCACAAAGCCATTGCTGCTTGCTCCACCCTGAGACTCCACCCCATCCAAGTTGAGCACAGAGGCTTTTGCATATGAATGCCCTGGTTCAGTGGTCAGCAAACTCATTAGTCAACAGAGCTGCAAACCACGGCTCATGAGCCTCATGTGGCTCACGAGCCGCAGTTTGCCGACCACTGCCCTGGTCCTTTGAATTCTAAACATACCTAACAGACTGCAGCTGAGTCAGTGAGACCCAGAACATCCAAAAGAAGGTCCAAGACCCCGCAGCAGCTTGCATTGCTTCACAGCTGGGCCTCATCTGGGCACCTCCAAAACCCAAACAAAGAAGAGGAATCTGCAGATCTCTCCATAGCTCCTGCTGGGTGGCCTCAGGCAGAGGCTAAATTAGCACCTCCTTGGAGATCCAAGAGCCAGTGTACCCAGGGGTCAGAGTGGGACCATCCAGATTACAACTCCTCAGATCCATAAGGGACACACTCAGGGGGCAGACTCAGTGAACACCAAAGCCCCACTGAAGCAAGTCTTGCCTCATAAGGGTGTCTCCAGCACAGAAGTTCTCCCAGCATAGACACAGCTGATCTTCACAGCCAATTGGCCTGGAGGTCAATTCCTCCCAGTGATACCCACAACAATCAAGGCTTAACTACAACAAGACTGTGCACACAGCCCACAAAGGGGTGCACCAAGAGTGTCCACCTCAGGTAACTGGGGAGGCTGAGACACTGGGCCCTATAGGACACCTAGCACACAAAGCCACTCTATCAACACAGGGAAGCAGCCAAAATGCGGAGACAAAGAAACAGGTCACAAATTAAATGAATGGAGGAAAGCAAATGACTGGATATAGAGTTCAAAACCACGGTTATACGGTTTTTCAAGAATATCCTAGAAAAGGCCGATAAATTTTGTGAGACCCTCGAGGATATGAAAAAGGACCAACTAGAAATTAAGCATACACTGACTGAAATAAAAAATATTATACAGAGATCTAACAGCAGACTAGAGGATCGCAAGAATCAAGTCAAAGATTTGAAATACAAAGAAGCAAGAAACACCCAACTGGAAAAGCAAAAAGAATCCAAAAACATGAAGATAGTATAAGGAGCCTCTGGGACAACTTCAAGCATACCAACATCTGAATTATGGGGGTGCCAGAAGAAGAGAGAGAGCAAGATATTGAAAACATATTTGAAGAAATAATGACAGAAAACTTCCCCTACCTGGTGAAAGAAATATACTTACAAGTCCAGGAAGTGCACAGAACCCCAAACAAAAGGAATCCAAAGAGGACCACACCAAGACACATCATAATTAAAATGCCAAGAGCAAAAGACAAAGAGAGAATCTTGAAAGCAGCAAGAGAAAAACAGTTAGTTACCTACAAGGGAGCACCCATACGATTATCAGCTGATTTCTCAACAGAAACTATGCAGGCCATATGGGAGTGGCAAGAAATATTCAAAGTGATGAATAGCAAGAACCTATAACCAAGATTACTCTACCCAGCAAAGCTATCATTCAGAATTGAAGGTCAGATAAAGAGCTTCACAGATAAGAAAAAGCTAAAGGAGTTCATCACCACCAAACCAGTATTATATGAAATGCTGAAAGGTATTCTTTAAGAAGAGGAAGAAGAAGATAAAGATAAAGATAAAAATTATGAACAAATACATATCTATCAACAATTGAATCTAAAAATCAAGTGAATAAAAAATCTGAGGAACAGAATAAACTGGTGAATATAATAGAATCAGGGGCATAGAAAGGGAGTGGACTGACAATTCTTGGGGGAAAGGGGTGTGGGAAGAGACTGGACAAAAACTGTACACCTATGGATGAGGACAGTGGCGGGGTAAGGGCAGAGGGTGGGGTGGGAACTGGGTGGAGGGGAACTATGGGGGGGAAAAGAGGAACAATTGTAATAATCTGAACAATAAAGATTTATTTAAAAAATAAAATGAAAAAGGAAAATAGTGAAAGGGAGAAAAATAATGACCTAAGCTACTGTTATCTGTTCCATATTTCAGAGACAGATTGAGCGAAAGCTTCCCCTCTTTATTCAAAATTTTGCATACCTGTAAATATGCTAGGACTCATTATATGATGCAAGAAATTACCCATCAGACATCTACTACCATGGATGACTATGCAGCCACTCTCCTCAAATACATCTAACATACAGGACTATGTGCATGTGCATATAACACCACACACACCTGTCCTCTCGCCATCACCTTCAAGCCACTTATCAAAAATCATCAGTGAGTGAGAAAATCCAGAACATCATGAAAACCAAGGTCATCACCACAACCAACCATCTGAGTTAGAATACAGTAATTAGCCAGTTGGAATGATTTAATCTATATTTCAAAACCCAAGTCTCACTGATTTATGTATTCTGTGTTTGTGTGTATTTTAATTCATTTTTCAAACTATGTTTTCCTGCTTTTATAGATACATTCTCCTTTTTCAAAATATATAGATATAGATAGGTACATACATAGATACTACATACATGCATATACACACACACACACATAGATGTGTGAGAGAAAAAGAGATCTAAAAGTCATTTAACCCTAGAATTCATAAAAAGTCTAAAGTACAGTTTCCTTGCACAAAGAATGGGTACAATAAATATATCTCCAAAAGGCTTAGTTTGACATTCTGGAAGTCCTCAGAAAGATGCATTTTATGTTACACACACTTACCATCTTCAGCAACAGAACAGCGGGTTTCATATTTCAATATTGTAGATTCTTATGTGCAAAAACCCACAGTGAGAAAACCCTCCTGAGTTATAAAAACATAATTCCCTTCAAAGACTATTGTTTCTTTTTCCAAATTGCATTAAAAAGAAACTCCCAATACAAAGAACATTTCGCAGTGCTCTTTGGAATAGTGCGTAATGATACTTGCAGTATTACTAGGAGTATGCAAAATGAAACAGGGCCTAGGGAGGCAGGTGTTGTCTCATGTATTTCAACAAGAAGGCTTGAGAAATCTTTGAAATTGCAATTTGTCACCGCAACTCCAAACAAAACACACACACATACTCACAAATATGTTGGCATATTTACTGCACACTATGTTTTTTCACCTAGATATGAGAAATGAGAGTAAATGGTAACCGAATACCCAGAAATAACAGAATAAGTAATGCGATGAGGGAATCAAGTCAACAAGTATTTACTGTAAGCTCAAGGAACCTCTATCTATATACAGAGGAAAGAATAATCTACATAAAACATGTAGAGCAGCCCTGGCCAGGTGGCTCAGTTGGTTGGAGCATCATCCAGTACACAAAAATGTTGGGATTTTGACTCCAGGTCAGGGCACATACCTAGGTTGCAGATTTGATCCCTGGTCAGAGCGTGTACTGAAGGCATCTGGTCAATGTTTCTCTCTTTTTCTCTCCCCCTTCCTCTCTCTCTAAAATAAATAAAAACGTATCCTCAGATGATGGGGGGGGGGAGAACAAGTAGAGCAGTTAATTGCCAGATTCCTGGGCCCACCACCAACATTCTGACTCAAAATCTCTGGTTGTGGAGATTATATATATAATCCCAGGTTGGATTCCAATCTGTTGGAAGCTGCCATTGTCTTCACTAGCAGAGAGGTGTGGACAAGGAGCCCGCAATGCTGGTGACCCTTGAGCCCTGGCAAAGGTCAGAGCTATGCACCGACTATGGTAGCTGAAGCAATTTCCCAACCAGATAGTCATGTAAATCCTTTCTGATAAGATAGTCTGTCTGTTACTGGAATTGCCTGCCTAAGGGCTATATGTGTATCCCAAACTGAATAAAAGGATGGCAAGGACTGAGCACAAATGGAGTCCTTCCTCTTTCATTGGGCTCCCGCCTGGCCCCCCAATTTCCAAATTATTATTTCTTGTCTCATCTCTGTCATTTGCACATGGCCCTTCTCCAGAGCCCGAACCCTGAACCACGTGGGACATGGGTCATCACACAATCAAGGGCATGTACCTTGTTTGCAGGCTCCTCCCTGCCTTGGCCCAGGTACAATGTGTGTGTGTATGTTGCCCATGTGCGAGAGGCAACCAATCAATGTGTTTCTCTCACATTGATGTTTCTGTCTTTCCCTCTCTCTTCCACTGTCCCTAAAAATCAATTGAAAAATATCCTTAGGTGAGAATTTAAAAGAAAAGAAAAGAAATAGAGTGAGAGAAGATTGGACCTATAAGAGGAGATCAGGATACTAGCCCAGCACACCAATGATGCCTAGAGCATTCTTTTAATCACAAGGAAGACAATGAGATATGGGATAAGCAAAGACCATGGACATAAATGGCAAGTGCAGTATCTTCTTTGGGTACAAAAATTTGCCGCAGACTCAACAATTACTCTCTAAAATCATCAGGTAATAGTTCCAAACCAAATGCTTATAACCCCTTAATGGTTTTCTATTTTTCTTAAGGTGAAGCCCAAACTTTTGAACATAGTTTACAAGGTGCTTTATGATCTTCTCCTGCGTATCTCTTTTATCATGTACTAGAGGCCTGGTGCACGAAATTTGTGCATGGGGAGGGGGTCCCCTCAGTCCAGCTTGCACCCTCTCTAATCTGGTACCCCTCAGGGGATCAGGCCTAAACCGGCAGTCGGACATCCCTGTCACAATCCGGGACTGCTGGCTCCTAACTGCTCTCCTGCCTCTTGGCCTGATCTCCCCTCACTGCCTGCCCCTGCCAGCCTGGTTGCCCCCAACTGCCCCCCTGCCGGCCTGGTCGCCCCACACAACCTGCTGTTCAGTCATTTGGTTGTCCCTCACTAACCCCCCTACTGGCCTTGTCGCCCCTCACAGCCTGCTGTTTGGTCTTCCATTCAGTTGTTTCAGTCATGATGGCCCCTGGCTTTTTATATATTAGGATATTACCACTTCCTTCATTGCACTTTATGTCCCAATCCTATTGAACTACTTTCTGCACCCATCTAGACTATTCATTTCTACTCCCTCTCTACTTCCTCAGCCTATCTATTCCCTATTCTACCAACTACCTTAGCTAATTTTTACTTATCTTCAAATTTCCTCTTAAAATTGATCTTCTCCAGGAAGCATTTCCTGAACCTTAGATTCTGTATTGTGTCTCTCTTATTTCCCAGAGCACTTTGTACATCCCACATTATAGTAGTTACCACATTCTACTATAATTACCATTTATTTGTATTTCTCTTCTGTTATATATGGTTCTGACATCAATTAGGACACAGTATATACACTTCACTACTGAAGCTATAGTACCTAGAAGAGTGGATAACACATATTAAGTTTCAAATAAACATCTATTGAGTGAATTAGTGGATTTTTAAAATTAATTCATCAAACTAATGAGTGGATTAATAGATGAACACATGTATTGCTGGGACCAAACAACTCATACTTGGTCCCCAAGCTGGATCAATCAAACTTTCAGACATTTCACAATTAGCAAAAGAAATCTAAGCAAGAATTTTTTGCTCTTGGTTTTCTATCTAACATCCTAAAAGTTATTCAGAACTTTTATTTCCCTCTTTACTGTATTAGTAGTTAATAAAGAGATGGATCAAAATAGAAAATTATTGTATGAGCATTGAGGTAATAAATGAAGCCCAATGTATTATTACCTGCTCTCCACCACTTAACGCAACACACAAATTTGCTCTCTCAAATATTATTATGAGTCAGTTGCTATTGTCACACCTTCTACAGAGAAGGCTATAATGTAAGAGAAACCAACACTCCTGCAAGACCTGATTGTTTTATACTCAGATGTTATAACATTACAACCCTGGATTTTCTAATAGGTCTTCAATCTTTGGCCAAAACGAGCACCCATTTGATACACAGTACAACTGAGGCAAACCAGAAGGAACACTATTTATCAGTTTTAGCCTTCTATTAAAGATTCAATGCCAGCCGAAACCGGTTTGGCTCAGTGGATAGAGCGTCGGCCTGCGGACTGAAGGGTCCCGGGTTCGATTCCGGTCAAGGGCATGTACCTTGGTTGCGGGCACATCCCCAGTGGGAGGTGTGCAGGAGGCAGCTGATCGATGTTTCTCTCTCATCGATGTTTCTAGCTCTCTATCCCTCTCCCTTCCTCTCTGTAAAATATCAATAAAATATATTAAAAAAAAAAGATTCAATGCCCTTTAACATGAAATGAGGAACAATTTAATATCATATATGTGCCCTGATTAAACTAAGGCAATATATAAAATGTTTAAATACATTTCAAAGATAAAAAAGTGAATGGTTATTTGCTCCACAAAATCGTTAAAAAGAAACAGAAAATATATATTCATTATTTGTCAAACAAATTTATAATAGGATGTTTAGATAGTGAGTATCTCTAGTGCTTTGGAAATTGCATTATATTTACAACTATCCTTTTAAATGCAAGTTCTTGGTAATATTGTTTAGGGTGGTGGAAAGAGCATAAGCTTCAAAGATGAAGGATTTTAATCCCAACTTTTCTGTTTCCCACTCTGCCACTTATATATGTGCAAGTCTGAGGTTCAAAAAGATTAAATAACTTGCCCAATTTCTTCATATATAACATGGGGATAATACAAATGTCTACTTTATACAGCTGCTGTGATGATTACATGAGATAATAAGGGTAAAGTATTTGGTAAATTCAAGGCTCTCCATGAATCCCACCTTTTGTGACTGGCACTTCATATTATTTTTATTGTATTAATATTTCTATTTCTTATTTATTTTTAGCAGCGTGGTATTGCTGAGTACATAGGCTTTTGCATCAGACAGCCTTGGATTCAAATCCCATTTCCTCTACTTACTGTTTCACATTAAACAAGTTGTTTAACATCACTGAGCTTTCACTTTCTTATCTACAAAATGGATTTAGTAAAAACCCTACCTCCTGGAGCTTGTTGGGAAGATTGAAGTAACATGTTAAAGTGCTTTTTTTTTTTTTATCACAGTTTCTGGTACATTGAAAATCTTCAACAAATGGTAGTTGCTATTATTTTTCTATCTACCATTATGTATTTGATAATGAAGTATACTAGTGTTGAAATCAAACAGAAGCCTCAGCCAGGTCTAAAGAAAGAAGGAAAAAATCCCTAGGGTTGTTATAACAGCTGATTTGGGCCATCTGATTTTTATAAAAAAGTCAATTTAGTAAATGTTTATGAAATAAGGCCAAAAGAAAGTTTTCCATTCAACTCAATGATATTTGAACAGCACAGACCAAAAAAGTTATTGAAGAAATGATTCCTGTTTGGCTGGTTGTGTTATCACAGTATATACTTAGCCTAGTGGTAACTCAAATTCTGATATAGAGGAGATGTCTGAAGGGTTGGAAGTTGACCTAGATAACCTCTAATTCTCTTCAAATTGCAATTCTGTGAATCTCTAAAATCTCTCTCTCTCTTACTGTGTGACTATGACCAAGCAATTTCACCTCTTTGGGTTTAGGATTCTCTATATGCAAAATGTGGCAATTGGTTATAATATTCTGTGGTTCTACTTGAGAATTATAATAATTTTGCAATAGCCACAAGGGCAGAAAATCTGAGATTCCTACAACTATTGCTGTTAGCAAAATCAACTCCAAATAAAGCTATGGAAAGAATTTTCTCCTTTACCTTTTTTTTATTGTTCTCATCTTGTCCGGGGTCTGAGTAATTTGTTATAACATCACTGTAAAGTGATTGATAATATGATTACCAAAATTCAGAGAAGAATAAAATCAAATCAGAATCCTCAATAAATGCCCTATACTCCAGAAAATGAGTTTAATTTAGTCAAACAACACTGTTTTTAAGCAGCTTATGCAGTTACTTCAGGTGAGAATAGTTATCTTTGAAACACTCTGAAATACCATACAATCCAATTCCTCCTGATAATCTAGGAAGAGAGAACTGGAGACATGCTTCATAAGGATTGTTTAGGGGAGAAAAAAATGTCTACTGAAATATCTATATTAAACATTAACCAAATGCTTTGGAGAAGACAAGATAGGTACCAGTTTGTGTGGGTATGTGTGGGGGGAGGGGTTAGTGTTTTCAGTAATATCCAGTAAAACTTTGATTAACCAGGACTCTATAAATACAAACGTCAAATTTCCATAATATTCTTGCTACCTTCCACTTTATGAAAAATACAGCCAGATTTTACTCTCTGATCAGACCTCAGAGGGGAACAACAGCTAATAATGGTGAAGATCTGGGTCCCAGAGCATCCCACGTGCCTCTCTGAACTTCGTTAGCCAGAGAAGATAATATATAGATAATGTTTCTATAGATACTATTTATACCATTTACATAATGTGTATATTGTGTTCATATTATAATATTTTATAGACAACTAGGAGCCCAGTGCATGATTCAAAATCATGCACGCTGCCCACCCTCGAGTCGCCGGTCCAGCCCTGCCTTGCTCCCTGGGCCCTGCAGCAGCTGCAGCCGCTACCAGTCTGGCCCTGCCTCACTCTCCAGCCCTTGAAGCAACTGTGGCGGCTGCTGATCAGGCCCTCCCCCAGCGCAGGTGCACGGAGGCCCCTGCCACCCCTCCCCCGACGCTGCATGAGCAACCTCCTCCTGTCCAGTTGACCTGTTATGGCATTCCAGTTAATTAGCATATTTCTCTATTATATACAGCATATATATATATATATATATATATATATATATATATATATATATATATATATAATAGATAGTTATTGAGCACTATTCTATACTAGGCCCTGTGCTAAGTGATTGAGCATAATCTTATTAGGAAACTGGTAATGAGAGAATTCTATCAGAAACCAGCAAGAGTTCTTTAAACCCAGAGGGTTTAGCTAGGAGGGATAGAGGTAAAGCCATGAGGTTTAGATGGTCTGGCATCAAGAATTACAGAAACCTTCAGATAGCCATCACAACTATAGCCTTAATTCTACTGGCCACTATTCGGACAGGTTCCAGAGAGTGCTACAACAGCAACCCTTTGAGATTGGCTCCTGGAACTATCCCATGGAGATCCTGGTCCCTCAATCAGTCACTTGGACTTAAAATTTATGCTTCTTCGACCTTGCACTAATGCCTGATTTCATATTGTTTAATGCCAGCCTACTTTTGAGCAAGAGGTAACTGACAGCCCAAACAAGAGACCATTATAATAGCCCAGGTGAAAGAGTTTTAAAATAGGGTGGGAGCAGTGAAGTGGGATATAAATGAGTATACTTAAGCTATGTTTTGAGGATGGAAAATTTGGCATGTCTTTCTCTGGGATTTTATGTTCACAGTGAACACCTAACTGTTCCATCTGATTCAGTTACTTTCTTTGTCAAATTGGTGTATTTGTTTCAACAAACCAGCCAAAATAAATCCTGATTTAGAGACTAGATTTCTCACTTTTAAATACTTTTGGTGATATTTAGATACAAATTAAAACAACAATTCCAAGAAAAGTGATGAAGAAAGGAGCATAAATATGAGTGATAATTCAATCCAAAAGAGCAGAAAGGTTATAGTGTGCCTTTATCCAAAACCTCTTTTCATAAAATATTCATATTCTCAAATGGAAATATTACCTATGATGCACACTGACTGATGATGCTCATATGGCAACTGGCCAAAAAAAAGAAAGAATTTTTAATACCAATACATTAAGATCCTTGTAAAAAAAAACAAAACAAAAAAAAACTGTTTTACCGCTGAGACTGATGCTCAAAAAAATTAGAAATAGAATCAATGAGGCATATGCTTCAGCTTATCTTTTTAACCAGTCTATTACATGTATTAACTTAATTCCCATTGTTATATTTTCATCCCTGCTGCAGTGGGTTTTACTTTGCCTTGTTTGAGCCCCAAAAGCCAGACATTTAGAAATAATCCAAGTAATTAGTAAATGCCTGGCTCATGCAGCCCACTGGCTATTTTGATAACTAAATGGTAACTGTAAGTCAAAGGACTTCCATAAGAAAGCAGAAAAGCCAAACAATCATTTAGAAGTATGTACACATATAATACCTTAATTTAAAAAATAAATAAAATTAAAAAAAAGAAGATTTGGATGCTTCATAATTTTTTTTCCATTTTAATCCAGTTGCTTGCTGTTTCCACCACTGCTCTTACATGTTTACCTTTCGGGGCTGGCTTGCTTCAATTTGCCTATGGCCTGTTCAGAAATACATAGATACTTGAAACATCTCTAGGAGATTTCTTCAGATGAAGCAACAACAAATTCAATAGTTTTTTTTTAAGATATACTATTATATATCTTGATGATTATTTATCAGACATTTATGAGGCAATCATTAATTTAGAAAGTGACTGAACTCTGAACTTACTTGTTAGTTTAGTCAAGCAACTGCTTTGACACTCATTTTCTAACAAATTTCCCAGTTGTTTTGATGCCTATCTTTAAAGAAGACCCCTAGGCATAGGCTGACACAATTATTATAAACATTTGACATGATTAGTCCTGAGGTCTGGCTTTCAGGGAGATTTCCTTAAACTAGCTGAAAGACTCACATCTTTTTATGTTCTAATATTTGCCTACAAACCCACAGTTATAGTAACCAAGAGAAAATGCTCAACCTCAAAGGATTATCATATCTGAAACAATGGACTAGATCTTTCAGCTTCTCTGCTGCCCAAGATGCATAGAGACTTAGAGGCAAAATAGTCTCTTACTCTTTCTTACTTTGAAATGACAGTTGAAATGCCCACTTTCCCTGCAATGCCAGTCTGTATTCCATGTAACCTCCTCCCACGCACCCCCACCCCCCAAAAAAGTAAACAGCGGAGAGAAAGAAAAAATAAAATGTCAGGTAATAAAATGTACAGGGTTGAAGATTACTATAAAAAAAGATTATTAAGGGAAGAATCCACATAGAAGCTGCGCCTTAAGCTAAAGCATGTATCATGGGTAGAAGCTGAATTGGCAAAAAGGAATTTAAGGTGTGAGCAAAGGCCTGAAGGATAGAACAAGTATCATGAGAATAAATTGTTGGACTAGGTGAAGTAGATGATCCCTACTGCTTCAAGCTGTAAATTTTAGTAATAAAGATTTCTCTAGGAAAGCCAAGATTCAAAAACACCATTACACATTGATCTGGTTTTCCATTTCCATCTGATTCAGCCACTGAGATATGGATTTTGATATATGGTAGACAGAATAATTGCCCCCAATGATTTCCAAGTCCTAATACACAGAACCTATGAATATGTTACCTCACATGTTAAAAGAAACTTGAGATGAGAAGATTATCCTGAATTATTTGAATTTCCCAAAGTAATAATAAGGGTCCTCATAAGTGAAAGAGGGAGGTAGGAGTGTCAGAGTCAGAGGAGACATAATGACAAAGGCAGAGGTCATAGTAATGCAATCACTGGCTTTAAAGATGGAAGGCACTCATAAGCCAAAAAATGCAGGCAACCTCTAGAAAGTGAATAGGCAAGGAAATGGATGTTCCCCTAGAGCCTCCAAAAGGCATACGGCCCTGCTGACACCTTGATTTTAGCTCAATATGACCCATTTCAAATGCCTGACCTCCAGAACTGTGAAATAATAAATTTCTGTGTTTTAAACCATGAAGTTGGTGGTATTCAGTACAACAGCAATAGGAAACTAATAGTAGTAGCTTAACAAGTAGTCTAATAAATAATATACAAAGAATTATGACCAATTCAGAGGTTATATAGTCCAGTATCCATCTCTCAGAGGCCCATGGGTGGGGAATGACAAGAATAGGCAACAAAAGTGACATCTTAGGACTCAATAATCAGTCCATTAGGAACCAAGACCTCCTTAAATATGTGACTGGGAAATAAAGTACTAATTTAAGTAGTAATAATTATAACAGCAATGAAAGTAACTACTAGTTGTTTTATAGCTACTACATGCCAGAACTTTACATTTATTTTAGTCATCATAAGAAGCCTATATAAAATGTCATCATTATTCCTATTTTACATAACCCCATTTTACAGATAAGAAAACTAAGTTCAGGGGAAGGGTTACAATAACCAGGAAGAAAATCATGGGCTCAGGAAAGTCAGCTGAAAATCAGGGCAAGGCTCCAGTCCCAGCAGGGAATCATATTACTAAATAGAAAGCTAAGAAAAAAATTCAGGAAAAATGGCGGCGGAATAGACAGACGTGTTCCGAGCCTTGTCCCGGAGCAGAAAGAAAGAACAGCTGAGGGTCGCACTAGGAGTGTTTGTTGGCAAGTTGGGGGACAGCTGATCTCCAGAAGAAGGTGGGAGACTGCTAGACGGGGTTCCCCTGACCTGGCAGCTCCCACTGCGGCTGGGTCCCCTCCTGGAGCTGCGGGCTTGGACGCGGAGCCTCCGCCATCTGGAACCAGAAAGTGGAGCTCATCGGAAGCCTGAGAATCCACAACTGCGGCACCCACGGAACAGCTGCGAGCCCCAGAACAACGCTCCCCAATTGGCGCAAACACACGGGTTCAGAGGAGCTCTACACTCCACCACGGAAAGGTCAGATTTCGCCTAGGATAAGGTGAGGTCTCTGGTCCCAGCGCGAGAGAGGAACGCGCGTTTTGCAGGAGCAGGAGGACCAGGGAAGTCTGTGCCTAGAAAAATCGGTGGCTGCTGGGTCTGGCGTGATCTGTGAATGTGGAAGGAGGTCCTCAGAGCTGCTAACAGAAGGGCTCTCTAAAAAGCAACCCATTTTGATCTGAAGTGCAGGGACACCCTAAGAATTTCAGGGGTGTGCTAGACCTACGCGCAGCCACGGAGTGCGCACACTTGGGCTTTTTCCTCTTGAAATTCTTGCTTCTGATTACTAAGCCCAATTCATAGGTTCACCCAGTTGGGGACACCCTGGGAGACTGCAGGGGAAAGTTGTTTTTCTGGAACCTGGGGATCGGAGCGGGGAGTGACCATCCGAGAGCCAGCTCTGAGGCAGCCCACTCCCACAAACCAGTAGTGAGTGCCACAGGGAAAGAAGGCTCTAACACTCCCTAGAGAGGCCATAGATAAACCCTGAAGTCAATCCAGAAACACTGCCACCCAGGGGCTGAATCACAAATTGACTCTTGTGTAATCAAAAATAAAGGAATACGAATTAAGACACACCGCCTGCTTAAAATCAGGACTGGCTTACATCACTGAAGAGCAGTGGAACGCAGGGAACTGCAATACTGTCCGGACTGAGAAACAGGCGTGCCAAACAGAACAACAGAGGAAGTGAATGACCTTCACTACTCCACATTTTATTTTTATTTTTTATTTTTTTATTTTCATTTTTTGCATCTTTTACTCAAGAAACTAATTTTTTTCCTCACTTGATTTTACCTTTTTAATTATTACATTTTTATTTTCAATCCGTATTATTACTACTGCTATTTTTTTTAAGTGTCATTTTATTTTCTCTTCATTTTGTTTTGGGATTAATGTTCTACATTCTATTTTTATCTTTCCTTTAGCATCATTTTACTCTATCTCAAATCTACCTTTATGCCATCACTCTCTTCCTCACTTTTCCCTTTTCAGTGTCCTGTTTATCTTACCCCTTTCCTGCTTTAGATTTTCCCTATTCTTTCTGTTTACCCCCTTTTAAAATTTCACCCTACTTATATATCTAATCTCCAATCCCCTGCTCCAAGTCCATACACACCTCTCTCTTCACTGTCTTAACTATCCAAAAAATTGTTCTTCTCTCTGTCCTTTTGTTGTTGTTCGTTTGAATGGAGATTATATCGAATTTTTATGCTTTTTTGTGAGATTGTTTTGCTTATTCTTCTTTTGTTTATTTTTTTTGTTTGTTTAGTGCTTCTGTTTTCCCTTGCCTCACTCAATATTAGTTGGTGTTGTAGTTTGTATTAATCCCCAGGTACTTGTTGCTGGCATTTGCTGGGATAAGTGACTGTTCTATTGGAGTTTTATCCCCAATATATATAGTCTGTTTCCCTTTCTCTCTTAGTCTCTTTCTTGTCTCTCTTACTTTTTTTTCTTCTTTTTTTCCCTTTTCCCAATTTCATTTTGACACCCCCCCTTTTTTTTTCTTCTTCTTTCTTTCTTTTTCCTCTTCTTCTTTCTCTACTATCCCCTGATTTGCCTTTCTCTGGTGGTCACCTTTATTGGAGGTTGTTAATATCGTGAATACATTTCTGTTCAGTGCCTTGTGTGTTGTACCTGGTAGTGCTGTATATTGTGCCTTTAAATCGACGCAGGAGAGAGAGAACTACATAACCAGACACCCAGAGAAGAGAGACCATGGGGAGACAAAGACACAGCCCGCATATGAAAGAAAAGCAGGCATCACCAGAAAAGGAAGTAAACGAAATGGAGGCAAGCAACCTTCCCGAAAAAGAATTCAGAGAAATGGTCATAAGGTGGCTGAAAAGAATGGAAGACAAATTCGACAATATGAGCAAGAACCAAGAGGAAATGAAGAAGAACCAAGAAGAAATGAAAAATGACATCGCTGCTGTAAAGAACTCAATAGAAAGCATCAAGAGTAGACTAGAAGAAGCAGAGGACCACATCAGTGAGCTAGAAGACAAGATGGGAAAAAATACCCAAGTAGAGCAAATTCTAGAAAAAAAAAATTAAAAGGCAGGAGGAGAGCCTAAGGGAACTTTGGGACAACACGAAACAAAACAACATCCGCATAATACGGGTTCCAGAAGGAAAGGAAGCTGAGCAAGGAATAGAAAACCTATTTGAAGAAATAATGACAGAAAATTTCCCTGATATAGAGAAGAAAAAACCCACACAAATCCAAGAAGCTCACAGAGTCCCAAGCAAAATGAACCCCAAAAGACCGACGCCAAGGCACATTATAATTAAATTGGCAAACACCAACGACAAAGTAAGAATCTTAAAAGCGGCCAGAGAGAGACAGAAAGTTACATACAAAGGAACCCCCATCAGACTAGCAACTGATTTCTCAACAGAAACTCATCAGGCCAGAAGGGAATGGAATGAAATATACAAAGTCATGCAAAGGAAGGGTCTGAATCCAAGAATACTGAAACCAGCAAGGCTGTCAATCAAAATTGAAGGTGAAATCAGTAGCTTCACAGACAAAAAAGGACTAAGGGAATTTATTACCACCAAACCTGCAATGCAAGAAATGCTAAAGGGTCTGCTGTAAAAAAAAAAAAAAAAAGAAATAGAAAGCGAAGAAGGAACACAGGTGTAAAGAATAGGAATGGCGACAAATAAGTACCTATCAATAATAACTTTAAATGTAAACGGATTAAATGCCCCAATCAAAAGACATAGGGTAATGGATTGGATAAGAAAACATGACCCATATATCTGCTGTCTACAAGAAACCCACCTCAGAAAAAAAGACGCACACAGACTGAGGGTGAAGGGATGGAAAAAGGTTTTCCAAGCAAATGGAACTGAAAAAAAAGCTGAGGTAGCAATACTTATTTCTGACAAATTAGATCTCAAACTGAAGGACATAACAAGAGATAAGGAAGGCCACTTCATAATACTAAAGGGAGCAATCCAACAAGAAGAAATAACTCTGGTAAACATATATGCACCCAATACAGGAGCACCCAAATACATAAAAAAACTCCTGGAGGATATCAAGGGAGAGATTGACAGCAATACAATCATAGTAGGAGACTTTAATACCCCACTATCACCATTGGACAAATCCTCCAAACAAAACATCAGCAAAGAAACATCAATCCTAAATTACTCACTAGACCAGATGGAATTAATTGACATCTTCAGAACATTTCACCCCAAAGCCACAGAATATACATTCTTCTCAAGTGCACATGGGTCATTTTCAAAGATAGACCATATGTTGGGACATAGGCAAAGTCTCTTCAAATTCAAGAAGATAGAAATCATATCAAACATCTTCTCAGACCACAGTGGCATAAAACTGGAAATCAAATACAATAAAAACAACCCAAAGAAATCAAACACATGGAGACTAAACAGCATGCTATTAAACCATGACTGGGTTACCAGAGAGATCAAAGAAGAAATAAAAAAGATCATGACAACAAATGACAATGAAAACACTACAATCCAAAATCTATGGGACACAGCGAAAGCAGTCTTGAGAGGGAAGTTCATAGCTCTACAAGCCTACTGCAAAAACCAAGAAACAGGGGTAATAAATTACCTAACCCAACAACTCAAAGAGTTAGAAAAAAAAAGAGCAACAAGAAAAGCCCAGTGTAAGCAGAAGGAAGGAAATAATAAAGATCAGAGCACAGATAAACGACATAGAGACCAAAGAAACAATACAAAAGATCAACAAAACCAAGAGCTGGTTCTTTGAAAGGATAAACAAGATTGATGAACCTCTAGCCAGGCTCACCAAGAAGCAAAGAGAGGGGACCCAAATAAACAAGATCAGAAATGAAAGAGGTGAAATAACAACAGATCCTGCCAAAATACAAAGGATTGTTAAAAAATACTACGAACAACTCTATTCCAACAAACTGGACAACCTGGAGGAAATGGACATATTCCTAGAAAAATATAACCTTCCAAAACTCAATCAGGAGGAATCTAAACAGCTCAACATGCCAGTAACTATGGAAGAAATTGAAGCAGTCATCAAAGAGCTTCCGGCAAACAAAAGCCCGGGGCCAGATGGCTTCACAGGAGAGTTCTACCAAACATTCAAGGAAGAACTAAAACCTATCCTCCTCAGACTATTCCAAAAAATTCAAGAGGAAGGAACACTTCCAAGCTCCTTCTATGAAGCCAGCATCACCCTAATACCAAAACCAGATAAAGACAACACAATGAAAGAGAATTACAGGCCAATATCCCTCATGAATGTAGATGCCAAAATCCTCAACAAAATTCCTGCAAATCGGATCCAGCAGTACATCAGAAAGATCATACACCATGACCAAGTAGGGTTAATCCCCGGAATGCAAGGATGGTACAATATCTGCAAATCAATAAATGTGATACATCACATAAACAAATTGAGAGATAAAAATCACATAGTCATATCAATTGATGCAGAAAAAGCATTTGACAAAATCCAACACCCTTTCTTGATAAAAACTCTCAACATGGTGGGAATAGAAGGATCATACCTCAACATAATAAAAGCTATATATGATAAACCCACAGCTAACATCATACTCAATGGGCAAAAACTAAAACCATTTCCCCTAAGAACAGGAACAAGACAAGGATGCCCACTCTCACCACTCCTGTTTGACATAGTACTGGAAGTATTAGCCATTGCAATTAGACAAGAAGAAGAAATAAAAGGCATCCAAAGTGGAAAAGAAGAAGTAAAGCTGTCCTTATTTGCAGATGACATGATATTGTACATAAAAAACCCGAAAGTCTCTATCAAAAAACTAACAGACTTAATAAATGAATTTGGCAATGTAGCAGGATACAAAATTAATGCTAAGAAATCTATGGCATTTCTATACACCAACAGTGAACTTACAGAAAGAGAGACTAAAAAAGCAATCCCATTTTCCATCGCACCAAAAAAATTAAGATACTTAGGAATAAACCTAACCAAGGAGGTAAAAGACCTATATGCGGAAAACTACAGGACACTGAAAAAAGAGATAGAGGAAGATGTAAACAGATGGAAGAACATACCATGTTCATGGATTGGTAGAATCAACATCATCAAAATGTCCATACTACCCAAAGCAATCTATAGATTCAATGCACTCCCCATTAAAATACCAACAGCATATTTCACAGACCTAGAAAGAACTCTCCAAAAATTCATCTGGAATAAAAAAAGACCCCGAATAGCCACAGCAATCCTGAGAAAGAAGAATAAAGTAGGAGGGATCTCAATACCAGATTTCAAGCTGTATTACAAAACCACTGTCCTCAAAACAGCCTGGTACTGGCACAAGAACAGACATATAGATCAATGGAATAGAATAGAGAATCCAGATATCGACCCAAACCAATATGCGCAATTAATATTTGACAAAGGAGGCATGAGCATACAATGGAGTCAAGACAGTCTCTTCAATAAATGGTGTTGGGAAAATTGGACAGATACATGCAAAAAAAATGAAACTAGATCACCAACTTACACCATACACAAAAATAAACTCAAAATGGATACAGGACTTAAATATAAGACGGGAAACCATAAAAATACTAGAGGAATCCTCAGGCAGCAAAATCTCAGACATATGCCAAAAGAACTTTTTCAGTGATACTGCCCCTAGGGCAATGGAAGCCAAAGAGAAAATAAACAAATGGGACTACATCAAAATAAAAAGCTTTTGCACAGCAAAAGAAACCATCAACAAAACAACAAGAAACCCCACTGTATGGGAGAACATATTTGCAAATGGTATCACTGATAAAGGTTTAATCTCCAACATCTACAGGCACCTTATACAACTTAATAAAAGGAAGATAAATGGTCCAATAAAAAAATGGGCAACGGACCTAAATAGAATCTTTTTGAAAGAAGACAGAAGGAAGGCCAAGAGACACATGAAAACATGCTCAAAGTCACTTATTATCCGAGAGATGCAAATCAAAACGACAATGCGATACCATCTCACACCTGTCAGAATGGCTATCATCAACAAATCAACAAACGACAAGTGTTGGCGAGGATGCGGAGAAAAAGGAACCCTCGTGCACTGCTGGTGGGAATGCAGACTGGTGCAGCCACTGTGGAGAACAGTATGGAGTTTCCTCAAAAAACTGAAAATGGAACTCCCATTTGACCCAGTAATCCCACTCCTAGGAATATATCCTAAGAAACCAGAAACACCAATCAGAAAGGATATATGCACCCCTATGTTCATAGCAGCACAATTTACAATAGCTAAGATTTGGAAATAGCCTAGGTGCCCGTCAGCAGATGACTGGATCAGAAAACTTTGGTACATCTACACAATGGAATACTATGCTGCCATAATAAAGAAGGAATTACTACCATTTGTAGACACCTGGATGGAATTAGAGAACATTATGCTAAGTGAAATAAGCCAGTCAATGAAAGAAAAATACCACATGATCTCACTCATTTAGGGATAATGAAAAACATTATAAACTGATGAACCAAAAGATAGATACAGAGGCAGTAAAGCATCAAACAGAGTGTCTAATTACAGAGGTAAGGTTAGGGAGAGGTGGGGGAAATAAGAGATCAACTGAAGGACTTGTATGCATGCATATAAGAGTAACCAACGGATGCAAAACATTGGGGGGTGAGGGCAGGTATGGGAGTGGGGTTGGGGGGCGCGATGGTAAGATATGTACACATATAATACCTTAATAAAAAATTTGAAAAAAAAAAAATAAAATAAAATAAAATAAAATAAAATACACAGGAAAAAAAAAAAAGAAAAAAATTCAGTGGAGCATCATAAGTATGGGAGGAAAGAAGGGCTTCAATTCAATGGACTTCTGTGTGCCCAGGACCTATACCAAGTATGCTGGCTCCAGATATGTAGGGCCATAGGAGGCATTGTAGCTCATGCCTGTTGACAGGTTGAAAGTTTATGATAGGAGTAAATACAGTTGGCTATTATGCAAGACTTATAGTTACCTGCCTGCTAGGCATTCCAGAATATTTGGCTTAAATGGGATTATTACATTGTCAGTTGTCTCAATGGAAAATTCTCTGGCAATAAAGTTAGGGATTTTCAGCAAGTTCCTTAACTTCTTTCAGCCTCATGTCTTATCATATTTCCCAAAACAGACTCTCTGCTCTAGGAAAACCAATTCCTTTGCCATTTCAAAGTATTTGCACCCAGAAACAAGCAAAACATTCTCTAGGGAGCAGAGGACAAGTTCCGTAAGAAAATCTCTACAGGGTAATGGATCATCCTATCTAATAAAAGAGTAATATGCAAATTGGCCATCACTCCAACACACAAGATGGCCACCCCTATGTGGTCAAAGATGGCTGCCCCCATGTGGACACAAGATGGCTGCCACAGGATGGCCAGCAGGGGAGGGCAGTTGTGGGTGATCAGGCCAGCAGGGGAGGGCAGTTCGGGTTGACTGGGCTGGCAGAGGAGGGCAGTTTGGGGGACCAGGCCTGCAGGGGAGGGCAGTTGGGGGGACCAGGCCTACAGGGGAGGACAGTTGGGGGGGGACCCAGGCCTTCAGGGGAGGGCAGTTGTGGGGAACTAGGCCTGCAAGGGAGGACAGTTGGGGGGGACCCAGGCCTTCAGGGAGGGCAGTTGAGGGGACCAGGTCTGCAGGGGAGGGTAGTTGGGGGTGACAAGGCCTGCAGGGGAGGACAGTTAGGGGCTAACAAGCTGGCAGGGGAGCAGTTAGGCGTTGATCAGGCTGGCAGGAGAGTGGTTAGGGGGTGATCAGGCTGGCAGGCAGAAGTGGTTAGGGGCAATGAGGCAGGCAGGCAAGCGAGTGGCTGGGAGCCAGCAGTGCTGGATTATGAGAGGGATGTCCAACTGTCCGTTTAGGCCCAATCCTATCGGGCAGTCAGACATCCCTCAAGGGGTCCCTGATTGGAGAGGGTGCAGGCTGGGCTGAGGGACACCCACCCCCATGCACAAATTTCATGCCCTGGGCCTCTAGTTGTTCTTGTAAAAACCAAACTATTTCTACTAATTTTTTGCTCCTCTCTAAAGTTGTTTCTTCCTTTCATTTCCTTCAAAACCAATCCTGGTTCCCAGTTGGAGTGCGTCACCTCATTTAAGAATTAAAACCAAGGAGACAACATGGCACTGACAGGATGGCAGGGAGGAAGAAAGTGTGACAGAGTAAAGAAGTGAGAGGGGTATGTATGGACATGTGTGGGGTGTGTGTGGGTGAGCGAGGGACAGATAGATATCTCAGGAGTCCCAGGGACTGGCAGATCAGGCTCGCCTAGACAGGGAGGCCTTGCTACCACCTCGGGCAACCCAGACCAGCTCAGCTTTGGCACAGAACACATGCCATCTTGTACAGGGGAGCAACAGAGGCCAGGAGTGCTGCCACATCAACATCTGAACTGACCTTGGACAGCACCCCCAACCTATGCAGGGAGCCACTTGCCAGCCATAACCCACATGGAACCACCATCGTGCTCCGGCAATGAGCAGCGTGGTACCACGATGTGGGTCCAAGATGCCAGCAGTGAGAGCATACCACACAGACCTCCCAAGCTGTGCCTCCTAGCTGAAGCCCAAACCCAGCATCCCAGGATCGCACACTTCAGGTACTCACACTGTGAGTGCAAGCCATCGGTACCCCATGCCCCACTCCATCCCTGATCTCAATATAGAACCATTGCAAGGTGCATGCTACACCCCATGCCCAGACAGAACCCTTGCCTGGTGAGTTCCCCGCACCCAGCACAGACTGATCTTGCTCCACAGCAGACAGAGTCCAAACTGGGCAAGTGCCCCACCACTGACACAGACTGAGCACACTCCTCCACCAGCTCAGACAGAGCTGTCACACCAGTGTGTGCTATGCACCCAGCAGAGACAGAGACTTGGGCCAGTGGGTGCTCTGCCACCAGCACACACAGAACCTTCAGCTGGTGTGCACCCTGCCCCCAGAACAGACAGAGCTGTCACTTGGCACACACCCTACCCTCAGCCCAAGTCAAAGATGCTGGTGTGACCTGGTGTGACCAACCACAGGTCACAAGACCACGCTGCCAGTGCACTGCCAGAGGGACCTAGGGCACCATCCCACCTTAGGGGCTGGAGCCGCACAGTGAATTGCATGCCAGAGGGCTCTGTGCCCTCACAGAGAGTTACACACCAGAGGCACTGTGCACCCGCCCCTGCCAATTCCAAGAAATGGATAATTGAGGGACCAGAACCATGGGAGAAGGAGGTACAACTCAGAGCAGAGACAATAAAGGTGTGAAACTCAAGGCAATCCCAGACCCCAGGGCTAGCAAGTCCAGGACCATTGGATTGCGAGGGGATTCAACCCCTCAGACTCCAAGCAGGGAGACCAGGGCCACAAAGAGACAGCAAAAATGGGGATACAAAGAAACAACCCCCAAAGGAAAGGAAAGGAGAAATTGCCAGAAAAGGAACAAAATAAAATGGAGGCATGAAATATGTCAGAAATAGAATTCAGAGTAAGGGTCATACAGTTCATAAACCAGATGGATGAGAAAATCAACAACTTATGTAAAAATCAAGAGGAAATAAAAAAAGATATAGCAATAATAATAATAATAAAAAACCACGATGGAGGGTTTCAACAGTAGACTAGAAGAAGTGGAGGACCAAATTAGTGAGTTAGAGGATAGGGCAGTAAAACACATCCAATCTGGATAAGAAAACACGACCCATATATCTCCTGTGTACAAGAAACCCACCTCAGAAAAAAAGACGCACACAGACTGAGGATGAAGGGATGGAAAAGGATTTTCCAGGCAAATGGAACTGAAAAAAAAGCTGGGGTAGCAATACTTATTTCTGACAAATTAGATCTCAAACTGAAGGACATAACAAGACATAAGGAAGGCCATTTCATAATACTAAAGGGAGCAATCCAACAAGAAGAAATAACTCTGGTAAACATATATGCACCCAATACAGGAGCACCCAAATACATAAAAAAACTCCTGGAGGATATCAAGGGAGAGATTGACAGCAATACAATCATAGTAGGAGACTTTAATACCCCACTATCACCATTGGACAAATCCTCCAAACAAAACATCAGCAAAGAAACATCAATCCTAAATTACTCACTAGACCAGATGGAATTAATTGACATCTTCAGAACATTTCACCCCAAAGCCACAGAATATACATTCTTCTCAAGTGCACATGGGTCATTTTCAAAGATAGACCATATGTTGGGACATAGGCAAAGTCTCTTCAAATTCAAGAAGATAGAAATCATATCAAGCATCTTCTCAGACCACAGTGGCATAAAACTGGAAATCAAATACAATAAAAACAACCCAAAGAAATCAAACACATGGAGACTAAACAGCATGCTATTAAACCATGACTGGGTTACCAGAGAGATCAAAGAAGAAATAAAAAAGATCATGACAACAAATGACAATGAAAACACTACAATCCAAAATCTATGGGACACAGCGAAAGCAGTCTTGAGAGGGAAGTTCATAGCTCTACAAGCCTACTGCAAAAAACAAGAAACAGGGGTAATAAATTACCTAACCCAACAACTCAAAGAGTTAGAAAAAAAAAGAGCAACAAGAAAAGCCCAGTGTAAGCAGAAGGAAGGAAATAATAAAGATCAGAGCACAGATAAACGACATAGAGACCAAAGAAACAATACAAAAGATCAACAAAACCAAGAGCTGGTTCTTTGAAAGGATAAACAAGATTGATGAACCTCTAGCCAGGCTCACCAAGAAGCAAAGAGAGAGGACCCAAATAAACAAGATCAGAAATGAAAGAGGTGAAATAACAACAGATCCTGCCAAAATACAAAGGATTGTTAAAAAATACTACGAACAACTCTATTCCAACAAACTGGACAACCTGGAGGAAATGGACATATTCCTAGAAAAATATAACCTTCCAAAACTCAATCAGGAGGAATCTAAACAGCTCAACATGCCAGTAACTATGGAAGAAATTGAAGCAGTCATCAAAGAGCTTCCGGCAAACAAAAGCCCGGGGCCAGATGGCTTCACAGGAGAGTTCTACCAAACATTCAAGGAAGAACTAAAACCTATCCTCCTCAGACTATTCCAAAAAATTCAAGAGGAAGGAACACTTCCAAGCTCCTTCTATGAAGCCAGCATCACCCTAATACCAAAACCAGATAAAGACAACACAATGAAAGAGAATTACAGGCCAATATCCCTCATGAATGTAGATGCCAAAATCCTCAACAAAATTCCTGCAAATCGGATCCAGCAGTACATCAGAAAGATCATACACCATGACCAAGTAGGGTTAATCCCCGGAATGCAAGGATGGTACAATATCTGCAAATCAATAAATGTGATACATCACATAAACAAATTGAGAGATAAAAATCACATAGTCATATCAATTGATGCAGAAAA
Source organism: Plecotus auritus (assembly GCF_963455305.1). Lineage (NCBI taxonomy): Eukaryota > Metazoa > Chordata > Mammalia > Chiroptera > Vespertilionidae > Plecotus > Plecotus auritus. Next base: position 102,014,506 of record NC_137784.1, read on the forward strand.
AGCATTTGACAAAATCCAACACCCTTTCTTGATAAAAACTCTCAACAAGGTGGGAATAGAAGGATCATACCTCAACATAATAAAAGCTATATATGATAAACCCACAGCTAACATCATACTCAATGGGCAAAAACTAAAACCATTTCCCCTAAGAACAGGAACAAGACAGGGATGCCCACTCTCACCACTCCTGTTTGACATAGTACTGGAAGTATTAGCCACTGCAATTAGACAAGAAGAAGAAATAAAAGGCATCCAAATTGGAAAAGAAGAAGTAAAGCTGTCCCTATTTGCAGATGACATGATATTGTACATAAAAAACCCGAAAGACTCCATCAAAAAACTAACAGACTTAATAAATGAATTCGGCAATGTAGCAGGATACAAAATTAACACCAAGAAATCTATGGCATTTCTATACACCAACAGTGAACTTACAGAAAGAGAGACTAAAAAAGCAATCCCATTTTCCATCACACCAAAAAAATTAAGATACTTAGGAATAAACCTAACCAAGGAGGTAAAAGACCTATATGCGGAAAACTACAGGACACTGAAAAAAGAGATAGAGGAAGATGTAAACAGATGGAAGAACATACCATGTTCATGGATTGGTAGAATCAACATCATTAAAATGTCCATACTACCCAAAGCAATCTATAGATTCAATGCACTCCCCATTAAAATACCAACGGCGTATTTCACAGACCTAGAAAGAACTCTCCAAAAATTCATCTGGAATAAAAAAAGACCCCGAATAGCCACAGCAATCCTGAGAAAGAAGAATAAAGTAGGAGGGATCTCAATACCAGATTTCAAGCTGTATTACAAAACCACTGTCCTCAAAACAGCCTGGTACTGGCACAAGAACAGACATATAGATCAATGGAATAGAATAGAGAATCCAGATATCGACCCAAACCAATATGCGCAATTAATATTTGACAAAGGAGGCATGAGCATACAATGGAGTCAAGACAGTCTCTTCAATAAATGGTGTTGGGAAAATTGGACAGATACATGCAAAAAAAATGAAACTAGATCACCAACTTACACCATACACAAAAATAAACTCAAAATGGATACAGGACTTAAATATAAGACGGGAAACCATAAAAATACTAGAGGAATCCTCAGGCAGCAAAATCTCAGACATATGCCAAAAGAACTTTTTCAGTGATACTGCCCCTAGGGCAATGGAAGCCAAAGAGAAAATAAACAAATGGGACTACATCAAAATAAAAAGCTTTTGCACAGCAAAAGAAACCATCAACAAAACAACAAGAAACCCCACTGTATGGGAGAACATATTTGCAAATGGTATCACTGATAAAGGTTTAATCTCCAACATCTACAGGCACCTTATACAACTTAATAAAAGGAAGATAAATGGTCCAATAAAAAAATGGGCAACGGACCTAAATAGAATCTTTTTGAAAGAAGACAGAAGGAAGGCCAAGAGACACATGAAAACATGCTCAAAGTCACTTATTATCCGAGAGATGCAAATCAAAACGACAATGCGATACCATCTCACACCTGTCAGAATGGCTATCATCAACAAATCAACAAACGACAAGTGTTGGCGAGGATGCGGAGAAAAAGGAACCCTCGTGCACTGCTGGTGGGAATGCAGACTGGTGCAGCCACTGTGGAGAACAGTATGGAGTTTCCTCAAAAAACTGAAAATGGAACTCCCATTTGACCCAGTAATCCCACTCCTAGGAATATATCCTAAGAAACCAGAAACACCAATCAGAAAGGATATATGCACCCCTATGTTCATAGCAGCACAATTTACAATAGCTAAGATTTGGAAATAGCCTAGGTGCCCGTCAGCAGATGACTGGATCAGAAAACTTTGGTACATCTACACAATGGAATACTATGCTGCCATAATAAAGAAGGAATTACTACCATTTGTAGACACCTGGATGGAATTAGAGAACATTATGCTAAGTGAAATAAGCCAGTCAATGAAAGAAAAATACCACATGATCTCACTCATTTAGGGATAATGAAAAACATTATAAACTGATGAACCAAAAGATAGATACAGAGGCAGTAAAGCATCAAACAGAGTGTCTAATTACAGAGGTAAGGTTAGGGAGAGGTGGGGGAAATAAGAGATCAACTGAAGGACTTGTATGCATGCATATAAGAGTAACCAACGGATGCAAAACATTGGGGGGTGAGGGCAGGTATGGGAGTGGGGTTGGGGGGCGCGATGGTAAGATATGTACACATATAATACCTTAATAAAAAATTTGAAAAAAAATAAAATAAAATAAAATAAAATAAAATAAAATACACAGGAAAAAAAAAAAAGAAAAAAATTCAGTGGAGCATCATAAGTATGGGAGGAAAGAAGGGCTTCAATTCAATGGACTTCTGTGTGCCCAGGACCTATACCAAGTATGCTGGCTCCAGATATGTAGGGCCATAGGAGGCATTGTAGCTCATGCCTGTTGACAGGTTGAAAGTTTATGATAGGAGTAAATACAGTTGGCTATTATGCAAGACTTATAGTTACCTGCCTGCTAGGCATTCCAGAATATTTGGCTTAAATGGGATTATTACATTGTCAGTTGTCTCAATGGAAAATTCTCTGGCAATAAAGTTAGGGATTTTCAGCAAGTTCCTTAACTTCTTTCAGCCTCATGTCTTATCATATTTCCCAAAACAGACTCTCTGCTCTAGGAAAACCAATTCCTTTGCCATTTCAAAGTATTTGCACCCAGAAACAAGCAAAACATTCTCTAGGGAGCAGAGGACAAGTTCCGTAAGAAAATCTCTACAGGGTAATGGATCATCCTATCTAATAAAAGAGTAATATGCAAATTGGCCATCACTCCAACACACAAGATGGCCACCCCTATGTGGTCAAAGATGGCTGCCCCCATGTGGACACAAGATGGCTGCCACAGGATGGCCAGCAGGGGAGGGCAGTTGTGGGTGATCAGGCCAGCAGGGGAGGGCAGTTCGGGTTGACTGGGCTGGCAGAGGAGGGCAGTTTGGGGGACCAGGCCTGCAGGGGAGGGCAGTTGGGGGGACCAGGCCTACAGGGGAGGACAGTTGGGGGGGGACCCAGGCCTTCAGGGGAGGGCAGTTGTGGGGAACTAGGCCTGCAAGGGAGGACAGTTGGGGGGGACCCAGGCCTTCAGGGAGGGCAGTTGAGGGGACCAGGTCTGCAGGGGAGGGTAGTTGGGGGTGACAAGGCCTGCAGGGGAGGACAGTTAGGGGCTAACAAGCTGGCAGGGGAGCAGTTAGGCGTTGATCAGGCTGGCAGGAGAGTGGTTAGGGGGTGATCAGGCTGGCAGGCAGAAGTGGTTAGGGGCAATGAGGCAGGCAGGCAAGCGAGTGGCTGGGAGCCAGCAGTGCTGGATTATGAGAGGGATGTCCAACTGTCCGTTTAGGCCCAATCCTATCGGGCAGTCAGACATCCCTCAAGGGGTCCCTGATTGGAGAGGGTGCAGGCTGGGCTGAGGGACACCCACCCCCATGCACAAATTTCATGCCCTGGGCCTCTAGTTGTTCTTGTAAAAACCAAACTATTTCTACTAATTTTTTGCTCCTCTCTAAAGTTGTTTCTTCCTTTCATTTCCTTCAAAACCAATCCTGGTTCCCAGTTGGAGTGCGTCACCTCATTTAAGAATTAAAACCAAGGAGACAACATGGCACTGACAGGATGGCAGGGAGGAAGAAAGTGTGACAGAGTAAAGAAGTGAGAGGGGTATGTATGGACATGTGTGGGGTGTGTGTGGGTGAGCGAGGGACAGATAGATATCTCAGGAGTCCCAGGGACTGGCAGATCAGGCTCGCCTAGACAGGGAGGCCTTGCTACCACCTCGGGCAACCCAGACCAGCTCAGCTTTGGCACAGAACACATGCCATCTTGTACAGGGGAGCAACAGAGGCCAGGAGTGCTGCCACATCAACATCTGAACTGACCTTGGACAGCACCCCCAACCTATGCAGGGAGCCACTTGCCAGCCATAACCCACATGGAACCACCATCGTGCTCCGGCAATGAGCAGCGTGGTACCACGATGTGGGTCCAAGATGCCAGCAGTGAGAGCATACCACACAGACCTCCCAAGCTGTGCCTCCTAGCTGAAGCCCAAACCCAGCATCCCAGGATCGCACACTTCAGGTACTCACACTGTGAGTGCAAGCCATCGGTACCCCATGCCCCACTCCATCCCTGATCTCAATATAGAACCATTGCAAGGTGCATGCTACACCCCATGCCCAGACAGAACCCTTGCCTGGTGAGTTCCCCGCACCCAGCACAGACTGATCTTGCTCCACAGCAGACAGAGTCCAAACTGGGCAAGTGCCCCACCACTGACACAGACTGAGCACACTCCTCCACCAGCTCAGACAGAGCTGTCACACCAGTGTGTGCTATGCACCCAGCAGAGACAGAGACTTGGGCCAGTGGGTGCTCTGCCACCAGCACACACAGAACCTTCAGCTGGTGTGCACCCTGCCCCCAGAACAGACAGAGCTGTCACTTGGCACACACCCTACCCTCAGCCCAAGTCAAAGATGCTGGTGTGACCTGGTGTGACCAACCACAGGTCACAAGACCACGCTGCCAGTGCACTGCCAGAGGGACCTAGGGCACCATCCCACCTTAGGGGCTGGAGCCGCACAGTGAATTGCATGCCAGAGGGCTCTGTGCCCTCACAGAGAGTTACACACCAGAGGCACTGTGCACCCGCCCCTGCCAATTCCAAGAAATGGATAATTGAGGGACCAGAACCATGGGAGAAGGAGGTACAACTCAGAGCAGAGACAATAAAGGTGTGAAACTCAAGGCAATCCCAGACCCCAGGGCTAGCAAGTCCAGGACCATTGGATTGCGAGGGGATTCAACCCCTCAGACTCCAAGCAGGGAGACCAGGGCCACAAACAGACAGCAAAAATGGGGATACAAAGAAACAACCCCCAAAGGAAAGGAAAGGAGAAATTGCCAGAAAAGGAACAAAATAAAATGGAGGCATGAAATATGTCAGAAATAGAATTCAGAGTAAGGGTCATACAGTTCATAAACCAGATGGATGAGAAAATCAACAACTTATGTAAAAATCAAGAGGAAATAAAAAAAGATATAGCAATAATAATAATAATAAAAAACCACGATGGAGGGTTTCAACAGTAGACTAGAAGAAGTGGAGGACCAAATTAGTGAGTTAGAGGATAGGGCAGTAAAACACATCCAATCTGGATAAGAAAACACGACCCATATATCTCCTGTGTACAAGAAACCCACCTCAGAAAAAAAGACGCACACAGACTGAGGATGAAGGGATGGAAAAGGATTTTCCAGGCAAATGGAACTGAAAAAAAAGCTGGGGTAGCAATACTTATTTCTGACAAATTAGATCTCAAACTGAAGGACATAACAAGACATAAGGAAGGCCATTTCATAATACTAAAGGGAGCAATCCAACAAGAAGAAATAACTCTGGTAAACATATATGCACCCAATACAGGAGCACCCAAATACATAAAAAAACTCCTGGAGGATATCAAGGGAGAGATTGACAGCAATACAATCATAGTAGGAGACTTTAATACCCCACTATCACCATTGGACAAATCCTCCAAACAAAACATCAGCAAAGAAACATCAATCCTAAATTACTCACTAGACCAGATGGAATTAATTGACATCTTCAGAACATTTCACCCCAAAGCCACAGAATATACATTCTTCTCAAGTGCACATGGGTCATTTTCAAAGATAGACCATATGTTGGGACATAGGCAAAGTCTCTTCAAATTCAAGAAGATAGAAATCATATCAAGCATCTTCTCAGACCACAGTGGCATAAAACTGGAAATCAAATACAATAAAAACAACCCAAAGAAATCAAACACATGGAGACTAAACAGCATGCTATTAAACCATGACTGGGTTACCAGAGAGATCAAAGAAGAAATAAAAAAGATCATGACAACAAATGACAATGAAAACACTACAATCCAAAATCTATGGGACACAGCGAAAGCAGTCTTGAGAGGGAAGTTCATAGCTCTACAAGCCTACTGCAAAAAACAAGAAACAGGGGTAATAAATTACCTAACCCAACAACTCAAAGAGTTAGAAAAAAAAAGAGCAACAAGAAAAGCCCAGTGTAAGCAGAAGGAAGGAAATAATAAAGATCAGAGCACAGATAAACGACATAGAGACCAAAGAAACAATACAAAAGATCAACAAAACCAAGAGCTGGTTCTTTGAAAGGATAAACAAGATTGATGAACCTCTAGCCAGGCTCACCAAGAAGCAAAGAGAGAGGACCCAAATAAACAAGATCAGAAATGAAAGAGGTGAAATAACAACAGATCCTGCCAAAATACAAAGGATTGTTAAAAAATACTACGAACAACTCTATTCCAACAAACTGGACAACCTGGAGGAAATGGACATATTCCTAGAAAAATATAACCTTCCAAAACTCAATCAGGAGGAATCTAAACAGCTCAACATGCCAGTAACTATGGAAGAAATTGAAGCAGTCATCAAAGAGCTTCCGGCAAACAAAAGCCCGGGGCCAGATGGCTTCACAGGAGAGTTCTACCAAACATTCAAGGAAGAACTAAAACCTATCCTCCTCAGACTATTCCAAAAAATTCAAGAGGAAGGAACACTTCCAAGCTCCTTCTATGAAGCCAGCATCACCCTAATACCAAAACCAGATAAAGACAACACAATGAAAGAGAATTACAGGCCAATATCCCTCATGAATGTAGATGCCAAAATCCTCAACAAAATTCCTGCAAATCGGATCCAGCAGTACATCAGAAAGATCATACACCATGACCAAGTAGGGTTAATCCCCGGAATGCAAGGATGGTACAATATCTGCAAATCAATAAATGTGATACATCACATAAACAAATTGAGAGATAAAAATCACATAGTCATATCAATTGATGCAGAAAAAGCATTTGACAAAATCCAACACCCTTTCTTGATAAAAACTCTCAACAAGGTGGGAATAGAAGGATCATACCTCAACATAATAAAAGCTATATATGATAAACCCACAGCTAACATCATACTCAATGGGCAAAAACTAAAACCATTTCCCCTAAGAACAGGAACAAGACAGGGATGCCCACTCTCACCACTCCTGTTTGACATAGTACTGGAAGTATTAGCCACTGCAATTAGACAAGAAGAAGAAATAAAAGGCATCCAAATTGGAAAAGAAGAAGTAAAGCTGTCCCTATTTGCAGATGACATGATATTGTACATAAAAAACCCGAAAGACTCCATCAAAAAACTAACAGACTTAATAAATGAATTCGGCAATGTAGCAGGATACAAAATTAACACCAAGAAATCTATGGCATTTCTATACACCAACAGTGAACTTACAGAAAGAGAGACTAAAAAAGCAATCCCATTTTCCATCACACCAAAAAAATTAAGATACTTAGGAATAAACCTAACCAAGGAGGTAAAAGACCTATATGCGGAAAACTACAGGACACTGAAAAAAGAGATAGAGGAAGATGTAAACAGATGGAAGAACATACCATGTTCATGGATTGGTAGAATCAACATCATTAAAATGTCCATACTACCCAAAGCAATCTATAGATTCAATGCACTCCCCATTAAAATACCAACGGCGTATTTCACAGACCTAGAAAGAACTCTCCAAAAATTCATCTGGAATAAAAAAAGACCCCGAATAGCCACAGCAATCCTGAGAAAGAAGAATAAAGTAGGAGGGATCTCAATACCAGATTTCAAGCTGTATTACAAAGCCACTGTGCTCAAAACAGCCTGGTACTGGCACAAGAACAGACATATAGATCAATGGAACAGAATAGAGAATCCAGATATCGACCCAAACCAATATGCACATTTAATATTTGACAAAGGAGGCATGAGCATACAATGGAGTCAAGACAGTCTCTTCAATAAATGGTGTTGGGAAAATTGGACAGATACATGCAAAAAAATGAAACTACATCACCAACTTACACCATACACAAAAATAAACTCAAAATGGGTACAGGACTTAAATATAAGACGGGAAACCATAAAAATACTGGAGAAATCCACAGGCAGCAAAATCTCAGACATATGCCAAAAGAACTTTTTCACTGATACTGCCCCTAGGGCAATGGAAGCCAAAGAGAAAATAAACAAATGGGACTACATCAAAATAAAAAGCTTTTTCACAGCAAAAGAAACCATCAACAAAACAAGAAACCCCACTGTATGGGAGAACATATTTGCAAATGTTATCACTGATAAAGGTTTAATCTCCAACATCTACAGGCAGCTTATACAACTTAATAAAAGGAAGATAAATGATCCAATAAAAAAATGGGCAACAGACCTAAATAGAATCTTTTCGAAAGAAGACAGAAGGAAGGCCAAGAGACACATGAAAACATGCTCAAGTCACTAATTATCCGAGAGATGCAAATCAAAACGACAATGCGATACCATCTCACACCTGTCAGAATGGCTATCATCAACAAATCCACAAACGACAAGTGTTGGCGAGGATGCGGAGAAAAAGGAACCCTCGTGCACTGCTGGTGGGAATGCAGACTGGTGCAGCCACTGTGGAGAACAGTATGGAGTTTCCTCAAAAAACTGAAAATGGAACTCCCATTTTACCCAGTAATCCCACTCCTGGGAATATATCCTAAGAAACTAGAAACACCAATCAGAAAGGATATATGCACCCCTATGTTCATAGCAGCACAATTTACCATATCTAAGATTTGGAAACAGCCTAAGTGCCCGTCAGCAGATGACTGGATCAGAAAACTATGGTATATCTACACAATGGAATACTATGCTGCCATAAAAAAGAAGGAATTACTACCATTTGTAGGCACCTGGATGGAATTGGAGAACATTATGCTAAGTGAAATAAGCCAGTCAATGAAAGAAAAATACCACATGATCTCACTCATTTGGGGATAATGAAAAACATTATAAACTGATGAACAAAAAGATAGATACAGAGGCAGTAAAGCATCAAACAGACTGTCAAATTACAGCAGTAAGGTTAGGGAGAGGTGGGGGAAATAAGAGATCAACTGAAGGACTTATATGCATGTATATAAGAGTAACCAATGGATGCAAAACATTGGGGGGTGAGGCATGTATGGGAGTGGGGCGGGGGGGGGGGCATTGGTAAGATATGTACACATATAATACCTTAATAAAAAAAAATTAAAAATAAAAAAAATCTTTTCCACCCAGAAAAAAAAAACACATCCAATCTGAACAACAATTGGAGAAAAAAATAAGAAAGCAGGAGGAGAGCCTAAGGGAGCTTTGGGACAACATGAAACAAAGTAACATACATATAATAGGGGTGCCAGAAAGACAAGAAGAGGAGGAAGAATTAGAAAACTGATTTGAAGAAATAATGACAGCAAACTTCCCTGATTTGGAGAAGAAAAAAAAAGTACATAAGATCAGAGAGTCCCAAACAAGATGAACCCCAAAAGACCCATACCAAGACACATCATAATTACAATGGCAAAAATTAATGAAAAAGAGAGAATCTTAAAGGGAGAGAGAGAGAGTTACCTACAAGGGATCTCCCATTAGATTATCAAATAATTTCTCAACAGAAACACATCAGGCCAGAAAGGAATGGAAGGAAGTATAAAAAGGGACAGAAAGCAAGGGAATGAATCCAAGAATACTCTATTCAGCAAGGCTATCATTCAAAATTAAAGGGGGGAGAGAAACCAAGATGGCGGCATAGGTAAACACCTAAACTGCTGCCTCGCACAACAATTTCAAAACTACAACTAAAAGACAGAACGGACACCATCCAGAACCACAGGAAAGCAGGCTGAGTGAAAATTCTACAACTAGAAGAAAGGAGAAAAGCTCACAGAGAATTGGAGGTACGGCAAAGGGTCTTTGTGCGCGCAGAGAGGAAGGGCGGCTGAGAGCTTGGCTGACTTCCTCTGGCGGAAGGGGGAAGGAAGCCTCGGACCGCGAGCTGGGAAAGGCAGAAGTCTGAAGGCGCACACGGGCCAGTGCGCACAAAGGCTGCGGAGGTAGCCATAGGCTTTCCCTAGTGAAAGGGAGTCAGAGGATCCTGACTGAGCCCCAGTTCTGACTGCAGTGAACCCCGGTTCCAGGCGAGCCCCTGGGGACCCACGCTCTTGTGGGGGGAGTCTGGACTCTCGGGCGGAGACTCGGGAGCCGGGGAAGGCGGAGGACTGAAAGTGCGCACACGCGCCGCGCCGGTGCGCACAAAGGCTGCGGGGGTTGCCACAGGCTTTCCCTAGTGGAGGGGAGTCAGAGGATTCTGACTGCACCGAGCCCCAGTTCTGACTGCAGTGAACCCCAGTTCCAGGCGAGCCCCTGGGGACCCACGCTCTTGTGGGGGGAGTCTGGACTCTCAGGCGGAGACTCGAGCTGGGGAAGGCGGAGGACTGAAAGCGCACATGCGCGCAGGGGCGGGGCTGACAGGAAGCCAAGACTGAGACTCCACCCCATCCAAGCTGAGCACAGAGGCTATTGCAATTTGGCAAGTCTAATCCTATAAGGCTGTCTCCAGCACCGGGCTTCTCCCAGCATAGACACAGCTGATCCTTACAGCCAACTGGCCCGGAGGTCAATTCTTCCCAGTGATACCAACAACAATAAAGACTTAATTACAACAAGGCTGTACACACAGTCCACAAAGGGGTGCACCAAGAGTGTCCACCTCGGGTTAACTGGGGAAGCAGACCCACTGGGCCATATTGGAAACCTAGCACAAATATCTACCTTACCAACTCAGGGATTCAGTGAAAATGCGGGGTCAAAGAATCAGATCACAAACGAAAGAAATGGAGGAAAACAAACGACTGGATATAGAATTCAAAACCACCGTTATAAGACTTTTTAAGAATATCCTAGAAAAGGCCGATAAATATAACGAGACCCTCGAAGATATGAAAAAGGACCAACTAGAAATTAAACATACACTGACTGAAATAAAAAATATTATACAGAGACCCAGAAACAGAATAGAGGAACACAAGAATCAAGTCAAAGAATTGAAATACAAAGAAGCAAAAAACACTCAACTGAAAAAGCAAAAAGCAAAAAAAAAAATCCAAAAAGTTGAAGATAATGTAAGAAGACTCTGGGACAACTTCAAGCGTACCAACATCAGAATTATGGGGGTGCCAGAAGAAGAGAGAGAGCAAGATACTGAAAACCTATTTGAAGAAATAATGACCGAAAACTTCCCCCACCTGGTGAAAGAAATAGACTTACAAGTCCAGGAAGCCCACAGAACCCCAAACAAAAGGAATCCAAAGAGGACCACACCAAGACACATCATAATTAAAATGCCAAGAGCAAAAGACAAAGAGAGAATATTAAAAGCAGCAAGAGAAAAACAGTTAATTACCTACAAGGGAGCACCCATACGACTGTCAGCTGACTTCTCAACAGAAACTATGCAGGCCAGACGGGAGTGGCAAGAAATTTTCAATGTGATGAATAGCAAGAACCTACAACCAAGATTACTCTACCCAGCAAAGCTATCATTCAGAATTGAAGGGCAGATAAAGAGCTTCACAGATAAGAAAAAGCTGAAGGAGTTCATCACCACCAAACCAGTACTATATGAAATGCTGAAAGGTATTCTTAAAGAAGAGGAAGAAGAAAAAAGTAAAGAGAAAAAATTATGAACAACAAATACATATCTATCAACAAGTGAACCTAAAAATCAAGTGAATTAAAAACCTGAGGAACAGAATAATCTGGTGAATATAATAGAATCAGGGGCATAGTAAGGGAGTGGGCTGATAATTCTCAGGGGGAAAGGGGTATGGGGGGGTTCATGAAGAGAATGGACAAAAATCATACACCTATGGATGAGGACAGTGGGGGGGAGGTAAGGGCAGAAGGTGGGGTGGGAAAGGGGTGGAGGGGAGCTATGGGGTAAAAAAGGAGAAATAATTGTAATAACCTGAATAAAGATTTATTTAAAAAAAACAAAAAAAACAAAACAAAAAAAAAAAAAAACAAAATTAAAGGGGAAATCAGGAGCTTCACAGACAAAAAAAAAAAAAAAAAAGGATAAGGGAGTGTATCGTTGCCAAGCCAGCAATGCAAGAAATGCAAAAGGGACTACTGTAAAAAGAAGAAATAGAAAGGAAAGAAGGAGCACAGGCATAAACAATAAAAAGGGTGACAAACAAGTACCTATCAATAACATTAAAAGTAAATGGACTAAATGCATATATATGGGAAATCATGACCCATATATATGCTGTCTACAAGAGACCCACCTCAGAACAAGGAACTCACACAGACTGAAAGTGAAGGGATGGAAAAATATTTTCCAGGCAAATGGAAATGGAAAAAAAATGGGGTAGCAATACTTATATCTGACAAAATAGACCTCAGAGTAAAGGCCATAGCAAGATATAAGGAAGGCGCCCTGACTGGTTTGGCTCGGTGGATAGAGCTTCAGCCTGCGGACTGAAGGGTCCCGGGTTTGATTCCGGTCAAGGGCATGTGCCTTGGTTGTGGGCACATCCCCGGTCGGGAGTGTGCAGGAGGCAGCTGATCGATGTTTCTAACTCTCTATCCCTCTCCCTTCCTCTCTGTAAAGAATCAATAAAATATATTTAAAGAAAAAAAATAAAAAAGATATAAGGAAGGCCACTTTATAATATAAAAGGGATTGATACAAAAGGATATAACTCTAGTAAACATATATGCACCCAAATACATAAAAAACTTCTGGAAGATATCAAGGGAGAGTTCGACAGCAATAGAATCAGTAGGGGACTTCAATACCCCATTGGCATCACGGGATAAATCCTTTAGACAAAAAAACAGCAAAGAAACAGCAATCCTAAACAACTCACTAGATCAGATGGACTTAATCAACATCTTTAGAACATTGTATCCCAAAGCTACAGAATATACATTCTTCTCAAGTGCACATGGGATATTTTCAAAGATAAACCACATATTGGGACACAGGCAAAGTCTCACCAAATTCAAGAAGATAGAAATGATATCAAGCATCTTCTCATACCACAATGACATAATATTGGTATCAACTATAATAAGAGCAATAAAAAAAAATCAAACACCTGGAGGGTATATAGCATGCTATTAAACAATGATTGGGTTACCAAAGAGATCAAAGAAGAAATAAAAAACATCCTGGAAACAAACGAAAATGAAAACACAACTATGCAAAATCTATGGGACACAATGAAAGCAGTCCTGAGAGGGAAGTTCATAGCATTAGAGGCCTACCTCAAAAAACGATAAAAACTGGTAATGAATTATCTAACTCTACAACTTAAAGAATTAGAAAGAGAGAAAGAAGAAAAGCCCAGAGTGAGCAGAAGGAAGGAAATAATAATGATTAGAAAAAAAATGACATAGAGACCAAAAAAATCAATACAAAATATCAATGAAACCAAGAGTTGGTCCTTTAAAAGGATAAACAAGATTGATGAACCTCTAACCAGGTTCACCAAGGAGCAAAGAGAGAGGACCCAAATAAACAAAATCAGAAATGAAAGAGGCAAAATAACAAGAGACCCCATAGAAGTACAAAGAATTGTAAAAAAAATACTATGAGCAACTGTATTCCAACAAACTGGTCAACCTAGAAGAAATGGACATATTCCAAGAAAAATATGACCTTCCAAAACTCAATCAGGAAGAATAAAAAAATCTGAATAGACCGAAAACTAAGGAGGAAATTAAAGGAGTCATCAAAACACTTCCAGCAAATAAAAGCCCTGGGCTAGATGGCTTCACAGGGGAGTTTTTATCAAACATTCAAAGAACTAAAACCTATACTCCTCAGACTATTCCAAAAAATTAAAAAGGAAGGAACACTCCCAAACACTTTCTATGAAGCCAGCATTACTCTAATCCAAAAACCAGATAAAGACACTACAAGAAAGAGAATTACAGGCCAATATCTCTGATGAACATAGATGCTAAAATCCTCAACAAAATTCTAGCAAATTGGTTCCAGCATGACATTAGAAAGATCATATACCATGACTAAGTGGAATTTATTCCAGGGATGCAAGGATGGTTCAGTATCCGCAAATCATTAAATGTGACACATCACATAAACAAATTGAGAGACAAAAATCATATAATCATATCAATTGATGCAGAAAAAGCATTTGACAAAATCCAACACCCTTTCTTGATAAAAACTCCCAGCAAAGTGGGAATAGAGACATCAGACCTCAACATAATAAAAACCTTATATGACAAACCTACAGCCAACATCATACTCAATGAGCAAAAACTAGAATCATTTCCCCTAAGAACAGTAACAAGACAGAGATGCCCACTCTCACAGGTGCTGTTCAAAATAGTACTGGAAGTGCTAGCCATAGCAATCAGACAAGGCATCCAAATTGGAAAAGAAGAAGTAAAACTGTCACTATTCGCAGATGAAACTATATTGGACAATGAAAACCTTAAAGACTCCTTCAAAAAACTACTAGAATTAATAAATGAATTTGGCAATGTAGTAGGATATAAAATTAACGGCTTTTTTATACACTAATAATGAACTCACAGAAAGAGAAACTACAATAATACTCCCATTTATCATTGCACTAAAAAAAAATAAGATACCTAGGAATAAACTTAACTAAGGAGGTAAAACATCTGTACTCAGAAAACTACAGGACATTGAAAAAAAAGATAGAGGAAGACATATACAAATGGAAGAATACAGTGTGTTCATGGATTGGTAAAATCAACATCATTAACATGTCCGTACCACCCAAAGCAATTTACAGATTCAATGCAATCCCCATTAAAATACCAAGGGCATATTTCACATACCTAGAAAAAAAACTCTCCAAAGATTTATCTGGAGCAAAAATAAGAGCCTGAATAGTCACAGCAATATTGAGAAAGAATAACAAATTTGGAGGGGTCACAATACCAGATATCAAGCTATATTACAAGGCCACTGTTCTCAAAACTGCCTGGTACTGGCACAAGAACAGACATACAGACCAAAGGAACAGAACAGAGAACCCAGAAAGTCACCCAAGCCATTATGCTCACTTTATATTTGACAAAGAAGGCAAGAGCATACAATGGAGTCAAGACAGTGTCTTCAATAAATGGTGATGGGAAAATTGGACAGATACATACAAAAAATGAAACTAGACCACAAACTTACACCATACACAACAATAAACTCAAAGTGGATAAAGGTCTTAAAGGTAAGATGGAAAACCATAAAAATCCTAGAAGAATCCATAGGAAACTAAGTATTAGACATATGGCGTAGTAATATATTTACCGATACAGCTCCTAGGGCAATGGAGTGTGGTGCGGTGTTTCTTCCTTTTCCGCGTCCTGCATGGAAAGGGAGAAAGACAGGTTCCTGAGGGGAGGAGCTGGGGATTAAGAAATTAGAAAAAGAAAGAGACAAGAGACAGAAATAGATTCAAGCTGGGTGCCGGGTGGCTTCCTGTCCTCTGATAGAGAGACAGTCACACTCACCTCAGACAACACAGCATATTTATTGGTTTCCAAAAGGGATTTTATGATCAAAAGGAGTTTTGGGTGTGCCCAAATCCTATTCATCAGGATCTGAGTAAGCTCCTTATTTTGGGTGGGTCAAGGTCCTTTTTGTTCCTCATTCCAAGTACATGGTACTGATAACAGGATTCTGCCAGTGCCCTTGGGCTCAGCTGATAAGAATTAAAAAAGTATCCATGTGCCTTCCCAGACGGCTCTCTACATCTCCCCCATTTTAATTTTTTAAAAGAAATCTTGCATTTACAGACCAGAAATAAACATATAAGAACAAAAAATGTTTAGGTCCCAATTTCAATGTTCAAAAGTTCCGAGTCCAAATTTTAATGTCCAACAGTTCTGAGTCCAAGTTTCAATGTCCAAAAGTTCCAAGTGTACACGTCAGCAATGACATCTGGATGGTGGACAAATGGTGGCAATGCAGGTTTGACCTCTGGCTTGGTCCTGGGCAACCTGCAGCGACAGCTTCTGACTGCTAGCATGGAAAGGTGTCGTCAGCTTCTTCCATATCTGGACTGTTTCTCCTCTTGTCTTCATGGCTGAATTATTTCCTGCTAATTCCTCTCTATTGCAGGAATCCACATGGTCTTGGAGTTTTTGGAAATATAAACATATTCTCGTCCAAAGGTTAATAAAGAAATCTTTTTTATGAATTTTACTTGGGATCCTTTTAATTTTTTGCCCAAAATTATGACTGCTTTAGGGTTCATTGCATGTTAAGCGATTTTAACATGAAATGAACTACCAATAGAAATTTTGGTTAATACTTTAGGAACAGCCTTTTGTACAATTAGATTTTCTTGAATATTCCCTTATTTCATTTAGCCAATTTAAATTAATCTGAAAACTTGACTATTTTACTGTCAAATTTAATACTTTAACAACAATTTTAGTTAATGGAAAGGATTATATGCATCCTTGAGAAAGCCCTGAGCACTCCTGGATTTAGGCTAGATTTAGGTATAGGCAGCTGCCATCAACCACTTCTCTGTTGCCTGGGTCTCAGTCTTAGCTGGGCCAAATCTGTTTGTTGCCTGTGTCCCAATCTGAGCTGGGCATGGGAAGCATGAAGCAGCCATGGGGCAGGAGACCTCCCTCAAAGGGGGCAAGTGTTCAAGCCCCTATAATGTTGGGGGGGTGAGGATCTGTGCCACACCTCTGTTGACCCCCAAGTTCTCTCCTGATGGCCCCCTGCGACTGTGCCTGTCTTAGGTTGCCCCTCCCTTGAGGAGTCTTACCCATCATTGACTAACCAGCCATCCTCCGGGGCCAAGCAGGCTGATGTAAGGTTCAGTTCTGTCTCCTTGGTAGCCTATGCCCCTATGGCCTCCATGCCCAGCACCTGCCTTGGGATCCCCCCACTGGTGGGGGGCCCGGGCATTGATCATATATCTTGGGGAACCCAGGTTTCTTCTCCAGGTAGGGCCCAGCTCACACCACTGTGCGAGAGACAGATCTATGGTACCATCCAACATGAGGTTTCAACCTCAGAATGAACTGAAAACTCAAGCAACAGCTGTGGGCAATTGAATTGTGAGAAGAGGGTTCCTTTTGACAAAAAGGGCCAATACAGAATGCTCAAGTACCTTCCCAAGGGGCCTTTCACACAGTGGAAGGAATTGAATCCTTTCATGTCCCTTTTAAATTGCTGCCAAACATTAAAAAAAATTAGATTTTTAAGTTTGTTTGGATTAATTGTACAATATGCTGTTTGTAAAATATCAAAAATTATGACATTGTAGAATAATACCATGCAATTTCAAGTATATTAGATGTTTTAAAAGGATTTCTTTTAAGAAGAGAGAATAATTTTCTTGTATTACTCTGGGCCCTTGGAGCTTTACAAGAATCATCTCTGTTAAGGCCTTGAAATTTTAACATGGAAAAAAACCATCAAACAAATATTTATATTCATATATGATTTACTAGTTTTTGCATCCACCATTCATATGCAAACTTGTTATCTACTTCCTGCTGGTTACTTGCCTCAGGGCGGGAATTTCAAAAGGGGCTGCTTAAAAGGCCTTGGGAAACTAGCTTTAATTTGTCTCCCAGTTCATCTTCGCCATCTTTAAAGCTAAAATCTCTAGGGTTTTTATTCTGTACACAGAAAAGCATCAAACCCAGCTCAAAAACTATGCGCATTCGTTTTTAAACTGGCCTTTTCGCTTTACATGAGCACAGAAATCCCCGATGCATTTATGAATTTGTAAAACCTTTAATTCATTAGCTGAAAAAAGGAAAGATGGCGAATATGAGGCCTCTTATGGTGGCTTTCTTGGGGAGTGGTGTCTATATTGGATCGCCACGTGTCTCTCCCTTGCCTTACATCCTGCTTACTTTAGGGGAAGTTTTTGCAACAGATCTGGCCACATTTTTTCATATCCCAGCGGTGCCTCCACTGTTTGGCGGGGCCGGGGCCGGCCCCATTTGCCATTTCCCTGATGTGGGTCAAGAGGCTGGCCATCAACGCCTCTCTGGGAGCGGCAGTTATTGGCCTAGTGTCTTCCCCTGCCACAGCGAGGACAAAACCCCAACTGCGGAGCAGGGAGACTAGGAGCTGAACTTCCTTGTCCCCTTGAGGCAACCTGTTGCCAGCAATTCTTTGCAATATGGCCTGGCCTTCCGCAAGTGAAACAAGTCCATTTTTCTTTGCTCCCTGAATGGTCCCTTTGCAGAGACCTTCAATGCAGCAGCCAAAGTCACTCCCTGAACATAGGATGGCCCAATATCAGCACAAATACAGATGAACTCAGAAATTGACCCCCTTTTTCTGTAGGGGCGTAGAGCCTCCTGACATGTTCTATTGGCATTCTCAAAAGCCAGTTGCTTCACTAACAGGGATCCCGTATTGGAATCTCCAACCACTCTGTCTACTGCCTGAAGCAACCGTGCCACAAAGTCCTGATAGGGCTCCTCTGGCCCCTGTATAATTTTTGTAACGTCCATGCTTTTTTCTCCCTTAGTGGGCAACTCCCTCCAAGCCTTAGTGCCACAAATATTTATCTGCTGATAAGCTTGCAAAGGGAACATCATCTGAGCCTGTAAGCTGCTACATGTTCCAGTTCCTATTAACATTTCAAGAGTGATAGGCACACCTTGTTGTTGATTTTTAGCTGCCTGTTTTTCACTAATTTCAGTCCAATTGGATTTCCACAGTAAATAATCTCCAGGGGAAAGACATGCCTTAGCCAATGTATGCCAGTCTTGAGGAGGCAGAGCTTCACTAATTACAGTGTCAATCAAGCTCAAGACAGATGGAGAAGTGGGGCCATACGTGGAGACAGAGGTTTTAAACTCCTTGAGGGTTTTAAAAGGAATGGCCTCGTGCACTCTCAGTATCTGCTCTGGGTTGGTAGGGTCTGGCCTTTCTAGGATCGGATACATTGAAAATCCTGTAATATCCTCTCCAGCTCATCTTGCCTCCTGTAAGGTCAGCTGTAAAGGGGATAGTACCGGCGGCACAGCAGTTGTAGTTACTTTCATATTTGCCTGTGTGCCAGTTTCTGGCCGTAAAGGCCGGGGGGTTAGGGTCGTTTTTTCAAAACTGTGAGCAAGATCTTCCTCATCATCTAAATCATCTCGCTCATGGTAATGTTTGTATCTCCTTTTCTCAATCTCTAGCTTCCGCTCATATTTAGGAGGTAAATACTTGTTAGGCCGACTCTTAAGAGCAGTGGCAGGAGCGGCAGTGGGTGAAGGGGGGGAAGGTGGGGGTAAGAAGAAGGAGGAGGAGGAGGAGGAGGAAGAATCTCCTTTCCGAGACTCTGAATTACCCATGTTTATACCGGGTTATTCAAGTGAATTCACAATTCACAATACACAATACACTTCCCAAAAACTTACCTTAATCTGCACGCACGTCGTGGAAGTGACCCCCTCGCCTATTTTCCCTCCGTACTCAGGTCCCTGTTCGGGCGCCAAATGTGGTGCGGTGTTTCTTCCTTTTCCGAGTCCTGCACAGAAAGGGGGAAAGACAGGTTCCTGAGGGGAGGAGCTGGGGACTAAGAAATTAGAGAAAGAAAGAGACAAGAGACAGAAATAGATTCAAGCTGGGTGCCGGGTGGCTTCCTGTCCTCTGATAGAGAGAGTCACACTCACCTCAGACAACACAGCATATTTATTGGTTTCCAAAAGGGATTTTATGATCAAAAGGAGTTTTGGGTGTGCCCAAATCCTATTCATCAGGATCTGAGTAAGCTCCTTATTTTGGGTGGGTCAAGGTCCTTTTTGTTCCTCATTCCAAGTACATGGTACTGATAACAGGATTCTGCCAGTGCCCTTGGGCTCAGCTGATAAGAATTAAAAAAGTATTTATGTGCCTTCCCGGACGGCTCTCTACAATGGAGACTAAAGAGAAAATAAACAAATGGGACTACATCAAAATAAAAAGCTTTTGCACAGCAAAAGAAACCATCAACAAAACAAGAAAGCTCACTGCATGGGAGAACATATTTGCCAATTTTATATCCGATAAGGGCCTAATCTCAAAATTTATAGGAAACTCATACATCTTAACAAAAGAAAAGAAACAATCCAATTAAAAAATGGGCAAAGGACTTAAATAGACACTTTTCTAAAGTGGACATACAGCCCTAACCGGTTTGGCTCAGTGGATAGAGCGTCGGCCTGCGGACTGAAGGGTTCCAGGTTCGATTCCGGTCAAGGGCATGTACCTTGGTTGCGGGCACATCCCCAGTAGGGGGCGTGCAGGAGGCAGCTGATGGATGTCTCTCTCTCATGGATGTTTCTAACTCTCTATTCCTCTCTCTTCCTCTCTGTAAAAAAAAATCAATAAAATATATTTAAAAAAAAAAAAAATAAATAAAGTGGACATACAGAAGGCTGAGAGACATATGAAAACATGCTCAAAGTCACTAATCATAGGAGAGATGCAAATCAAAATGACAATGAGGTACTATCACACACCTGTCAGAATGGCTAGCATCAACAAATCAACAAAGGACAAGTGCTGGAGAGAATGTGGAGAAAAAGGAACCCTCATGCACTGCATGGTCGGAATGCAGACTGGTGCAGCCACTGTGGAGAACAGTATGGAGTTTCCTCAAAATTTAAAAATGGAACTCCCATTTGACCCAGTGATCCCACTTCTAGCAATATATCCCAATAATCAGAAACACCAATCAGAAAGGACATATGCACCCCTATGTTCATAGAAGCACAATTTATAATAGCCAAGATTTGGAAACAACTTAAGTGTCCATCAGCATATAAGTGGATTAAAAACATTGTTACATCTACCCAATGGAATACTATGCTGCTATAAGAAAGAAAG
This sequence comes from Plecotus auritus, assembly GCF_963455305.1. Taxonomy (NCBI): domain Eukaryota; kingdom Metazoa; phylum Chordata; class Mammalia; order Chiroptera; family Vespertilionidae; genus Plecotus; species Plecotus auritus. The sequence goes on from NC_137784.1 coordinate 102,035,364, forward strand.
AACTTATCATTTGCAACAGCATGGATGGAACTGGAGAGCATTATGCTAAGTGAAATAAGCCAGTCAGAGAAAGAAAAATATCACATGATTTCACTCATTTTTGGAATATAATGAACAACATAAACTGATGAACAAAAATAGATCCAGAGACATAGAAACATTGAACAGTCTGTCAATCCTCAGAGAGAAGGCAGGGTAGAGTTGGGGTGGGGGGTAAGAGATCAACCAAAGGACTTGTGTGCATGCATATAAGCATAACCAATGGACACAGACACGAGGGAGGTGGGGGCATGTGCTAGGGTGTGGGGTGGCCAATGGGGAAAAAAAGAAGACATACATAATACTATAGGTAATACTTTAAACAATAAATAATATTTTTGAAAAGAAAACTAGAACCAATTTTTAAAAATAAGAAAAACTCACAAACTAAACTTTTTCCAATCCTGTCTTACCCCACATAGTCCTTCTCTGAGTTTCAGCCTAAGGGCCATGATCTAATTCCAAGCTGACAGGGCAGGCTGCAGAGACTGGTCTCCCTGAGCCCAAATAGATCTAGCCTTCTTGCCTTCCTTCAGCATCACCTATCTCCTCGGGGCATTCTGTGATGACCCATACAGTTGCCTCCTCCTCACACTGCAACATAGTTTTGCAAAAGTTTGTCCATTATAATTTGACAATATAACAATTCCGAACCCCTGTAATAACCAACCATGCATAGAAAGAATCAATACTAATTCTAAGAAGCCTTTCCTGACCCTCACAAACTGGATCAAATGTTCTTCAGTTCTTACAACACCTGAAGGGGTCTCAATCCACCCAATACAGAGTCACAGAGATATATAGCAGGATTAGAGAAAACAGAATTCTTCACACAACTTTAAATAGTATCCAATTACCAGACAACCCTGCCTGCAATGTACTATGAAATGATAAATTTATAAATCTGTGTAATTATCTTAGGAACAGCACAATTATTTTACATTGTATCCTTTGTATGTGTTAAAAGAATTCATTTGTTAAATTTAAATCAAAATATAATCCTGTTTTGGCATTTCTTCATTTTTTAAAAATATACTGGATGCCTCAAAACATGGAACATACTTAGGTCATTGTCAACCTCCAAGAGGCCCTGCTAGCACTTATCTCTCTGAACTGTAATAGCACACCTACTTGCTCAACTGCCTCAACCCAGGCTGTACTTAGAGTCACCTGGACAACTTTAGAAATCACTGGTGCCTGAGCTACCCTCTCACCAATTGAAATAAAAATTCTGGGGAAGGCCCTAGCATCTTACATGTGAAATGTCCCCCAAGTGATTCTAACCTGGCTATGCTTCCAAGTCAGGAGGGAACTTATTTTAAATTCACATTCCCAGACTTTGCTCCAGACCACTGAACACTAACCTCTAAAGTGGAACCTAAGAATATGTATATTTTGAAAGTGCTCCAGATAATTCTGATGTTCAGCTTCCTTTGGAAATCAGTTATGCTGTACATCAACATCACTCCCAAAAGATACCTCCTTTTTATAGAAAGCCTTTCTGAATTGATCCTGCTCTGCTTCAAGATTCTTTGTATAACTTGATTCATTGTATAACTATTTGTCTATAGATGTTCACATTTGTGTGAGGAGGGGGTTGGGAGAAAAAGATTTTCCCATATGAATTAAATCTTAATAGCGGGTATGAAATAGGTTTTCTGTATCTATTATATACACTACCTACCCCCACTATCCAGCCCAAAGTAAGTCCTTTGGAAATGCTACTTATAAGTACACAAACATACCAATTCATTGATGGTAATGTTCAAGCTTGCTCCCCAGTACTCTCAGCCTCCCCCTTCTATCTAATTTGGGAAATTTGTGCCTTTATGCCTGAGATTAAATTAGGCTCATCAGCCATTTTCCTAAATATCTGGCTTATTTTTAAATTATTACTTTCTTCTTTTTGTGCTAAAATTAAACACCTCTACTAAATCTTGACTACCATTCAAAACAGTGGCAATAAGGCTGCATGCAATTTTCTTCTAAGTCCATAACAGAACTCCTTTGGTCCTTTGCATTACTTTCACAGGTTAGTTTGTTTGTTTTATCTCCTAACCATCTTAACCTAAGGAAAGAGGCTGCTTTTCCAGAGATCTTCCTTAGGGATGCCCCTTGGGAAGCTGTCACATCACCAGGCTAATGAGTACCCAATTTTTAAACTTTTACACTTTTCCTGATTATCACAACAAACACATGTTTACAAAAACAACAACAAGCTCAGGCCTGTGATAAGATGGCCACCTAAGGAGTGGGATTTAGAGCATCTTGACTAGAATAGAATGCTAGCTCTGTTCCTTTTTCTCAAGAACTTCACTCCATGAACTCAATACTATCTAAACTCTACCATTGTGGATTTGTTCCTCTGGCTTAAGGGTATTTATGGTTATTTTATTACTGGGGAGGAGTAATTATATAATCAGCCATTTGTAAATTAGTGAGAATGAATTTGTCAGCAATTGTACTTCATAATCAAGGGATGAAATCAGAGCAGGATAATAGGGGATACTGAGGATTTAAGAAAAAAAACCGGATACAGTGTTGGAGAAAAAGTACATAAATAGGAAGTTAAATCTTTCAGAGACAACTTTATTACCTTCATTTTCAGTAGATTGGATCCCAACAAAATCCTTAGGTTAATAGTAAAAATGATTTCTGCCTTCAGATGTCAACCCTACCAGCCAACCCTCTAATCAGTAGCTGTACTGTCATACTTCCCTATCTTTTGGAGCACAGGAGTCCCACCCACTCTTGAGAACTTCTATTTATGAGGAGAGATGTTGAGAAGGGATGTGAACTAGGTGCTGCTGTTTCTTTTCCCCTGCTCATTATTCAGTCCCTTTTCCACATCAGCAAGGCATACAGCTACATAAGGTACATGAAACAAAGAGGGGAATCACAAAGGGCACACTCTCTCTCTCCCTCTCACCCCAGGGTTCAACATTTAAAACTGAGAAATAATTTGCCTCTCTTTCTCAAAAAAATATATAAATTTCTTGCCAAAGGTCACTAGAGACATCATCTTACAACTGCCTCAAAATATTGTACAAGGCTTCAAAGGAGCCCTTGACCACCAGGAAACTCTCCACCTGCTGATCAGTTTTCCAGTTTCATAAGGAACCAGGCTAATTCATTCTACTGACTGTCCTGTCCTGGGTCTGCAACATTGCTCACAGCCTGGTAGGGAGGCAGGAAAAAAAGAGGCTGTGTCTTGGCACTAAGCATATTATCCAAAATAGTAAACTCCCTGAATTTAGACCAATTCAGGAGAAGACTTTATTTAGGGAATGAGTGATAAGGCTAAATAACAGAATTTGTCAAAGCTAGAATGAGCTTTGGAGATCATCTACCCTAGTGGTTTTCAAACTTCAAACTATCTGTTTGCCTACCTATCTACCTACCTACTTATCTATCTGTCTATCTATCATCTATTCGTCTATCTATCTATCATCTATCTATCTATATTGGACTAATCTGAAAGACATATACCTCACCCATTCAGCCTCCTTTTATTCCTCCCTTGGCAGCCCCTGAGGCATTATCACAGAACCACAGGACTTCCCACAACATTGCTAGAAAACCACTGATCCAGTCCAAGGCCCTGATGAGAAAACTTAGCCCAAGATCAGGGGATATGATCTGTCCAAGACCATATAACAATTCAGTGGCAGAACAGGTTGTAGGACATAGGTCTCCTGGTGGCCAAACCAATATGCTTTCTTAAAGCCACCAAATATTTTTAATACCATTTACTGAATTATTCAGATGACAAAAATAACACATTAGTCTTCTGTGATTTAATGTTAAAGGCTACCATAATTTATTAGTTATGTTTATGTTTTTCATGACAGTTTGGAACAGAAATGTAACATCTGCCTTAAATATAATTCCCTTAAATATTCTGCCTGTTAGAATGCATGGTTTCAAGATGACTAACTTGGAAAAAAAAAACACATAAAATTTACCCATTAGTAAGTGCAAGTGTCTTCCAATGAGGTCATATTAGTACAACTGGAAAAGCTAAATTTTCTACTTGTGAGTTGTAAGAGTCAACTGCCTTTGAAGCACATCCTCCCAGCACTCCTTCCCCATGCACTGAACATGCACTTCTGGGGAGGGCCCAGCTGTTTCAAGTCTCTGCATCGGTCACAATCTTATAAAATAATCCACCATTGGTAAATAACACCCCCCACCAAAGAATAATCCAACTATGCTGACTCATTTTTCTCTGGATTCTTGGCTTCAAATCCTTACTTAGATAAATGAATGAAAAGTGAAGGAGGGTGATACACTGAGGCTTAATCCTGACCCCACTTCACACTCATCCCGAAAATATCTGCCCAGAGAAATCCACAAAAATCACACATTTAGTCCCTTTCCCAAATCAGAGCCACTAACTCTTTGGTTCTCTTTGTTCCTTAATCCTTCCAAATACCCCTACTTGAAGGCTAAAGCATGCCTAGGGACTGTTCCTGGTTAGTAGGTATACAATTTGTTTAATCATAGGACTGTTGCCCATTCCTGTTACCTACATCTAGAAGCTCATCTTTATATGCTCAGACTTTCTAACCTAGGTTCTAGTACCCACTTGATTATTGTCCAGATTTTTTCTAATCCCACTCCATTATTTTCAGTCTTCAATCCAATATTTATAACCAACCTCAATTCCCTGGATTTTGGACCCTGTTTTTGATACCTCTATTATTGAACCCCCTCAACTGCTTGCACCTACCTGCTCCTCTTGCCTTCCATGGTTTTCCAGGCTTGTGTGATATGGAAAACCTAATAGCTCCTCTCTTGTCAAGCTAAACATCACCATCTCCTCTTCCACCTCACTCCCAGATTTTCCTGTCCTGTTATCTCCCAAATCCCAAATGTGACACCTATATTATCATTCTTTAGCAGGCATCATGTCATGGTCTAGTAAAAAGCTAGAAAGCAACATCTGGGCTGGATTTTTGGTGGCTCTCTTTTAGAACATTCTTGACCTCCATCTGCCTGGCATCCTCAGGCAACCATATGTTTATCCATAGCCACACACTCAGGTACCTTTCCTGGACAATATTTTATGCCATTGCTCAACGCACATTTTGGCTTTCTCTTTGGAAGTTACCTTCAGAGGTATATCAAATTTGCCTGGAGAACTTTATTATTCATATCCCATTTTGGAGTATGGAGTTTATTTGAGGAATAAGCTAAAAGGAATTTGGGGAGAAGTCTCACGAATAAGCCAAAAATTCATTTTCTAGTCAATAACAGCTAACCAGAAACAGACATTATGAGGTATGATCATTGGAAGGCAAATAAGCCAGCACATTACTAAACTTTTCTTCAAAAATATTTTTTTTTCTATTTGAGTTAGTTTTTGCCTCTTATAACTGAAAACGTTCTGCCCAACACAATTTACAATAGCTTTTAAAATTATTAGGAATATTGAAAAAAAAATGGCGGCGGAATAGACAGACGTGTTCTGAGCCTTGTCCCGGAGCAGAAAGAAAGAAGAGCTGAGCGTCGCACGAGAGGTGTTTGTTGGCAAGTTAAGGGACAGCTAAACTCCAGGAGAAGGTGGGGGACTGCTAGACGGGGTTCCCCTGACCGGGCAGCCCTCACTGCAGCTGGGTCCCCTCCCGGAGCTACAGGCTCGGACCCGGAGTCTGTGCCATCTTGAAAGGGAAAGTGGAGTTTATCAGAAGCCTGAAAATCCACAACTGCAGCACCCACGGAACAGCTGCGAGCTCCAGAACACTGGTCCCCAATTGGCACAAACACACGGATTCAGAGGAGCTCTACACTCCACCACAGAAAGGTCAGATTTCACCTGGGATAAGGTGAGGTCTCTGGTCCTGGTGGGAGTTAGGAACGTGCGTTTTGCGGGAGCTGGAGGACCAGGGAAGTCTGTGCCTAGAAAAATCTGTGGCTGTTGGGTCTGGCATGATCCGTCAATGTGGAAGGGGGTCCTCAGAGCTGCTAACAGAAGAGATCTCTAAAAAGCAACCCATTTTGATCTGACGTACAGGGACAGCCCAAGAATTTCAAAGGTGTACTGGCTGCTTAGACTTGTGTGCAGACCCATTGTTCGCACACTTGGGCTTTTTCCTCTTCAAATCCTTGTTTCTGATTACTAAGCCCAAAACATAGAATCACCCAGTTGGGGACACCCTGGGAGACTGCAGGGGAAAGTGTTTTTCTGGAACCTGGGGATCAGAGCAGGGAGTGACCATTGGAGAGCCAGCTCTGAGGCAGCCCACTTCCACAAACCGGTATTGAGTGCCACAGGGAAAGAAGGATGTAAATACAGGCTAGAGAGGCCAAAGAGATCTGGAAGTCAATCCAGAAACACTGCCACCCAGGGGCTGAATCACAAATTGACTCTTGTGTAAGCAAAAATAAAGGAATACGAGAAATTAAGACACACCGCCTGCTTAAAAATCAGGACTGGCTTACAACACTAAGGAGCAGTGGAACACGGGGAACTGCAATACTGTCCGGACTGAGAAACAGGCGTGTCAAACAGAACAATAAAGGAAGTGAATGACCTTCACTACTGCACATTTTTTTTTAAATATATTTTATTGATTTTCTACAGAGAGGAAGGAAGAGGGATAGAGAGTCAGAAACATCGATGAGAGAGAAACATCGATCAGCTGCCTCTTGCACACCTCCCACTGGGGATGCGCCCGCAACCAAGTTACGTGCCCTTGACCGGAATCGAACCTGGGACCCCTCAGTCTGCAGGCTGACGCTCTATCCACTGAGCCAAACCGGTCTTGGCTATTTTTTTATTTTTTATTATTATTTTTTATTTTCATTTTTTGCATCTTTTACTCAAGAAACTAATTTTTTCATTTTTCCTCACTTGATTTTACCTTTTTAATTATTACATTTTTATTTTTCAATCAGTATCATTACTACTACTATTTTACCTTTTTTAAAGTATCATTTCATTTTCTCTTTATTTTACTTTGGGATTAGTGTTCTACATTCTAGTTTCATCTTTCCTTTAGCATCGTTTTACTCTATCTCAACGTTACCTTTATGCCATCACTCTCTTCCTACCTTTCCCCTTTTGGTGTCCTGCTTATCTTACCCCTTTCCTGCTTTAGATTTTCCCTATTCTTTCTGATTACCCCCTGATAAAATTTCACCCTACTTATGTATCTAATCTACAATCCCCTGCTCCAAGTCCATACATACCTCTCTCTTCGCTGTCTTAACTATCCAAAAAATTGTCTTTCTCTCTGTCTTTTTGTTGTTGTTTGCTTGAATGTTGATTATATCGAATTTTTATTATTTTTGTGATATTGTTTTGCTTATTTTTTTTGTTTGTTTATTTGTTTGCTTTGTTTTTGCTTGTTTTTTGCTTCTGTTTTCCCTTGCCTCACTTGATATTAGTTGGTGTTGTAGTTTGCATTAATCCCCAGATATTTCTTGCTGTCATTTGTTGGGATTAGTGGTTGTTCTATTGGAGTTTTCTCCCCATATATACAGTTTGTTCCCCTTTCTCTCTTAGTATCTTTCTTGTCTCTCTTACTTTTTTTTCCCTTTTCCCAATTTCATTTTGACACTCCTTTTTTTTCTTTCTTTTCTTTTCCCTCTTCTTCTTTCTCTCCTATCCCCTAGTTCGCCTTTCTCTGGTGGTCACATTTTTGGAGGTTATTGCTATCGTGAATACATTTCTGTTCAGTGCCTTGTGTGTTGTACCTGGTTGTGTTGTATTTGGTGCCTTTAAATTAACGCAGGAGAGAGAGAACTACTAATCAGACATCTGGAGAAGAGAGACCATGAGGAGACAAAGGAACAGCCCGCATATGAAAGAAAAGCAGGCATCACCAGAAAAGGAAGTAAACAAAATGGAGGCAAGCAACCTGCCAGAGAAAGAATTCAGAGAAATGGTCATAAGGTGGCTGAAAAGTATGGAAGACAAATTCAACAGTATGAGTAAGAACCAAGAGGAAATGAAGAAGAACCAAGAAGAAATAAAAAATGACATCGCTGCTGTAAAGAACTCAATAGAAAGCATCAAGAGTAGACTAGAAGAAGCAGAGGACTGCATCAGTGAGCTAGAAGACAAGATTGAAAAAAATACCCAAGTAGAGCAGCTTCTAGAAAAAAAAATTAAAAAGCAGGAGGAGCGCCTAAGGGAACTTAGGGACAACCTGAAATGAAACAACATCCACATAATAGGGGTTCCAGAAGGAAAGGAAATAGAACAAGGAATAGAAAACTTGTTTGAAGAAATAATGACAGAAAACTTTCCTGATATAGGGAAGAAAAAAACCCACACAAATCCAAGAAGCTCATAGAGTCCCAAGCAAAATGAACCCCAAAATACTGATGCCAAGGCACATTATAATTAAATTGGCAAACACCAATGTCAAAGTAAGAATCTTAAAAGCGGCCAGAGAGAGACAGAAAGTTACCTACAAAGGAACCCCCATCAGACTAACAACTGATTTCTCAACAGAAACACATCAGGCCAGAAGGGAATGAAATGAAATATACACAGTCATGCAAAGGAAGGGTCTGAATCCAAGAATACTGTACCCAGCAAGGCTATCAATCAAAATTGAAGGTGAAATCAGGAGCTTCACAGACAAAAAAGGACTAAGGGAATTTATTACCACCAAACCAGCAATGCAACAAATGCTAAAAGATCTGGTGTAAAAAAAAGAAATAGGAAGCGAAGAAGGATCACAGGGGTAAAGAATGAAAATGGCGACAAAAAAGTACCTATCAATAATAACTTTAAATGTAAATTGATTAAATGCCCCAATCAAAAGACATAGGGTAACGGATTGGATAAGAAAACAAGACCCATATATCTGCTGTCTACAAGACACCCACCTTAGAAAAAAAGACACACACAGACTGAGGGTGAAGGGATGGAAAAGGTCTTCCAGGCGAATGGAAATGAAAAAGAATCTGGGTTGCAATACTTATATCTGACAAATTAGATCTCAAAGTGAAGGACATAACAAGAGATAAGGAAGGCCACTTCATAATACTAAAGGGAGCAATCCAACAAGAAGAAATAACTCTGGTAAACATATATGCACCCAATACAGGAGCACCCAAATACATAAAAAATCTCCTGGAGGATATCAAGGGAGAGATTGACAGCAATACAATCATAATAGGAGACTTTAATACCCCACTATCACCATTGGACAAATCCTCTAAACAAAAAATCAGCAAAGAAACATCAATCCCAAATTACTCACTAGACCAGATGGAATTAATTGACATCTTCAGAACATTTCACCCCAAAGCCACAGAATATACATTCTTTTCAAGTGCATATGGGTCATTTTCAAAGTTAGACCATATGTTGTGACATAGGCAAGGTCTCTTCAAATTTAAGAGGATAGAAATCATATCAAGCATCTTCTCAGACCACAGTGGCATAAAACTGGAAATCAACTACAATAAAAACAATCCAAAGAAATCAAACACATGGAGACTAAACAGCATGCTATTAAACAATGACTGGGTTACCAGAGAGATCAAGGAAGAAATAAAAATCATCATGGCAACAAATGACAATGAAAACACAACAATCCAAAATCTATGGGACACAGCGAAAGCAGTCTTGAGAGGGAAGTTCATAGCTCTACAAGCATACTGCAAAAAACAAGAAGCAATGGTAATAAATTACCTAACCCTACAACTCAAAGAGTTAGAAAAAAAGCAAAAAGAAAAGCCCAGTGTAAGCAGAAGGAAGGAAATAATAAAGATCAGAGCGGAGATAAACAACATAGAGACGAAAGAAACAATACACAAGATCAACAAAACCAAGAGCTGGTTTTTGAAAGGATAAACAAGATTGATGAACCTCTAGCCAGGTTCACCAAGAAGCAAAGAGAGAGGACCCAAATAAACAAAATCAGAAATGAAAGAGGTAAAATTACAACAGATGCCGCCAAAATACAAAGGATTTTTAAAAAATACTACGAACAACACTATTCCAACAAACTGGACAACCTGGAGGAAATGGACATATTCCTAGAAAAATATAATCTTCCAAAACTCAATCAGGAGGAATCTAAACATCTCAATATGCCAGTAACTATGGAAGAAATTGAAGCAGTCATCAAAGAGCTTCCGGCAAACAAAAGCCCGGGGCCAGATGGATTCACAGGAGAGTTTTACCAAACATTCAAGGAAGAACTAAAACCTATCCTCCTCAGACTATTCCAAAAAATTCAAGAGGAAGGAACACTTCAAAGCTCCTTCTATGAAGCCAGCATCACCCTAATACCAAAACCAGATAAAGACAACACAATGAAAGAGAATTACAGGCCAATATCCCTCATGAACGTAGATGCCAAAATCCTCAACAAAATTTTAGCAAATTGGATACAGCAGTACATCAGAAAGATCATACACCATGACTAAGTAGGATTTATCCCAGGAATGCAAGTATGGTACAATATTTGCAAATCAATTAACATGATACATCACATAAACAAATTGAGAGATAAAAATCACAGTCATATCAATTGATGCAGAAAAAGCATTTGACAAAATCCAACACCCTTTCTTGATAAAAACTCTCAACAAGGTGGGAATAGAAGGATCATACCTCAACATAATAAAAGCTATATATGATAATCCCACAGCTAACATCATACTCAATGGGCAAAAACTAAAACCATTTTCCCTAAGAACAGGAACAAGACAGGGATGCCCACTCTCACCACTCCTGTTTGACATAGTACTGGAAGTATGAGCCACTGCAATTAGACAAGAGGAAGAAATAAAAGGCATCCAAATTGGAAAAAGAAGAAGTAAAGCTGTCCTTATTTGCAGATGCCAAGATATTGTACATAAAAAACCCGAAACACTCCATCAAAAAACTAACAGACTTAATAAATGAATTCAGCAATGTAGCAGGATACAAAATTAACGCCAAGAAATCTATGGCATTTCTATACACCAATAGTGAACGTACAGAGAGACTAAAAAAGCAATCCCATTTTCCATCGCACCAAAAAAATTAAGATACTTAGGAATAAACCTAACCAAGGAGGTAAAAGACCTATATGCGGAAAACTACAGGACACTGAAAAAAGAGATAGAGGAAGATGTAAACAGATGGAAGAACATACCATGTTCATGGATTGGTAGAATCAACATCATTAAAATGTCCATACTGCCCAAAGCAATCTATAGATTCAATGCACTCCCCATTAAAATACCAACGACGTATTTCACAGACCTAGAAAGAACTCTCCAAAAATTCATCTGGAATAAAAAAAGACCCCGAATAGCCACAGCAATCCTGAGAAAGAAGAATAAAGTAGGAGGGATCTCAATACCAGATTTCAAGTTGTATTACAAAGCCACTGTCCTCAAAACAGCCTGGTACTGGCACAAGAACAGACATATAGATCAATGGAATAGAATAGAGAATCCAGATATCGGCCCAAACTAATATGTGCAATTAATATTTGACAAAGGAGGCATGAGCATACAATGGAGTCAAGACAGTCTCTTCAATAAATGGTGTTGGGAAAATTGGACAGATACATGCAAAAAAATGAAACTAGATCACCAACTTACACCATACACAAAAATAAACTCAAAATGGATACAGGACTTAAACATAAGATGGGAAACCATAAAAATACTAGAGGAATCCACAGGCAGCAAAATCTCAGACATATGCCGAAAGAACTTCTTCACTGATATTGCCCCTAGGGCAATGGAAGCCAAAGAGAAAATAAACAAATGGGACTACATCAAAATAAAAAGCTTTTTCACAGCAGAAGAAACTATCAACAAAACAACAAGAAACCCCACTGTATGGGAGAATATATTCGCAAATGTTATCACTGATAAAGGTTTAATCTCCAACATCTACAGGCAGCTTATACAACTTAATAAAAGGAAGATAAATGGTCCAATAAAAAAATGGGCAACGGACCTAAATAGAATCTTTTTGAAAGAAGACAGAAGGAAGGCCAAGAGACACATGAAAACATGCTCAAAGTCACTAATTATCCGAGAGATGCAAATCAAAATGACAATGTGATACCATGTCACTCCTGTCAGAATGGCTATCATCAACAAATCAACAAACGACAAGTGTTGGCGAGGATGCAGAGAAAAAGGAACCCTCGTGCACTGCTGGTGGGAATGCAGACTGGTGCAGCCACTGTGGAGAACAGTATGGAGTTTCCTCAAAAAACTGAAAATGGAACTCCCATTTGACCCAGTATTCCCAGTCCTAGGAATATATCCTAAGAAACTAGAAACACCAATCAGAAAGGATATATATATGCACCCCTATGTTCATAGCAGCACAATTTACAATAGGTAAGATTTGGTAACAGCCTAGGTGCCCATCAGCAGATGACTGGATCAGAAAACTATGGTACATCTACACAATGGAATACTATGCTGCCATAAAAAAGAAGGAATTATTACCATTTGTAGGCACCTGGATGGAATTAGAGAACATTATGCTAAGTGAAATAAGCCAGTCAATGAAAGAAAAATACCACGTGATCTCACTCATTTGTGGATAATAAAAAACATTATAAACTGATGAACCAAAAGATAGATACAGAGGCAGTAAAGCATCAAACAGACTGTCAAATTACAGCGGGAAGTTAGGGAGAGGTGGGGGAGATAAGAGATCAACCGAAGGACTTATATGCATGCATATAAGAGTAACCAATGTATGCAAAATATTGTGCGGTGAGGGCATGTATGGGAGTGGGGTTGGGAGGCAATGGTAAGATATGTACACATATAATACCTTAATAAAAATATATATAAAGGACCCGTATGCGGAAAACTACAGGACACTGAAAAAAGAGATAGAGGAAGACATAAATAGATGGAAGAACATACCATGTTCATGGATTGGTAGAATCAACATCATCAAAATGTCCATACTACCCAAAGCAATCTATAAATTCAATGCACTTCCCATTAAAGTACCAACGGCATATTTCACAGACCTAGAATGAACCTTCAAAAAATTCATCTGGAATAAAAAGAGACCCCAAATAGCTGCAGCAATCCTGAGAAAGAAGAACAAAGTAGGGGGGATCTCAATACCAGATATCAAGCCTTATTACAAAGCCACGGTTCTTAAAACAGCCTGGTACTGGCACAAGAACAGACATATAGATCAATGGAATAGAATAGAGAATCCAGAAATCGACCCAAACCACTATGCCCAATTAATATTTGACAAAGGAGGCGTGAACATACAATGGAGTCAAGTCAGTCTATTCAACAAATGGTTCTGGGAAAATTGGACAGATACATGCAAAAAAATGCAACTAGATCACCAACTTACACCATACACAAAAATAAACTCAAAATGGATACAGGACTTAAACATAAGATGGGAAACCATAAAAATACTAGAGGAATCCACAGGCAGATAAATCTCAGACATATGCCGAAGAAACTTCTTCACTGATACTGCTCCTAGGGCAATGGAAACTAAAGAGCAAATAAACAAATGGGACTACATTAAAATAAAAAGCTTTTGCACAGCAAAAGAAACCATCAACAAAACAACAAGAAAGCCCACTGCATGGGAGAACATATTTGCCAATGATATCAATGATAAGGGTTTAATCTCCAACATTTACAGAGAACTCATACAACTTAACAAAAAGAAGATAAACAACCCAATCAAAAAATGGGCAACTGATCTAAATAGATACTTTTTGAAAGAAGACAGAAGGAAGGCCAAGAAACATATGAAAACCTGCTCAAAGTCACTAATCATCTGAGAGATGCAAATCAAAACAAAAATGCGGTACCATCTTACACCAGTCAGAATGGCTATCATCAACAAATCAACAAATGACAAGTGTTGGCGAGGATGCGGAGAAAAGGGAACCCTCGTGCACTGCTGTTGGGAATGCAGACTGGTGCAGCCACTGTGGAGAACAGTATGGAGTTTCCTCAAAAAACTAAAAATAGAACTCCCATTTGACCCAGTAATCCCACTCCTAGGAATATATCCTAAGAAACTAGAAACACCAATGAGAAAGGATATATGCACCCCTATGTTCATAGCAGCACAATTCACCATAGCTAAGATTTGGAAACAGCCTAAATGCTCATCAGCAGATGAGTGGATTAAAAAAGTGTGGTATATCTACACAATGGAATACTATGCTGCGGTAAAAGGAGTTCCTACCATTTGCAACAACATGGATGGAGATGGAGAGTATTATGTTAAGTGAAATAAGCCAGGCAGAGAAAGATAAATATCACATGATCTCACTCATTTGTGGAATATAATGAATGGCATAGACTGATGAACAAGAACAGAACCAGAGATTGAGAAATGTTGATCAGAACCTCAAACCTCAGGGAAGGAGGGTTTGGGTGGGAGTAAGGGGGAGAGATCAACCAAGGGACTTGTGTGCATGCATATGAGCCTAATCAATGGACACAGACAACAGGTGGGTGCGGCATGAGTGGGGGTTGGAGGGCAATGGGGGAATAAGGACACATATGTATAAAAATAATAAAATAAAATAAAATAATAATAAAAATAGAAAAGAAATTGTGAGGTAACCAGAACCCTCCCCCCCAAAAAAAAGGAAATACTAAAGTTTTACATAATCTTGAACTGCTTGCTTGGCTTTTTATTATTCTGTTCAATCATTATGACTATCCCTGTGCTGATATCAGTCTGCCTTGAAATAACTGTATCTTCTTTTAAACAAAGGAAGTTCTCAACTCAGATTTTTTAAACTTCATCTAAAATATCCCATTTTTAATATAAAACAGTCATTTACATTTATATTAACACAACAATACTTTTATTCCTGAGGGCTTGTAGCACCATAATTTGAATTCTACTATTTACTACAAATTAAATGATGTTGCAGCATAGAACATGTATTGAACATCTTCTCCATTCTGGGTACTATGGTAGGTGTTAGGAACATAAATGAATACATGTGGTCCCCTGCCCTCATAGGAGTTCACATTCTAGAGAAGGGGACAGAAAAGTAAGTCAGACTTGTTGATGCTGCGGGTTTGTAGGGGATAGTACAGGGTACATCTAAATCAGATGGGGAGAGGGGGGATCATTATGACTTCCACAGAGACACTGTAGCTTGACTTAAGTTTTAAATGGCACGTAGGAGTTAATAGAATAAAAAAGGCAAGGGAAAGTCATTCCAGGCAGCATACATGAAAGCCAGAGACGTTTAAGAAATTGCCAACCATTTGTCTTGACTGAAACATGGTGTTTGTATTGCAAAAGAACTTGGGAAGTAAACAGAAGCCAGTTCATGAAGGGCTTTATATGTAACAGTAAAATGCTTGGATTTTATTCTGAAAGTAATAGAAAGCTAAAGGGTTTTAAATAAGGAAGTGACATGATCTGATCCTACTAATCACACCAGTCCAATTAACTTAGAAGAAAGTATCTAAAATAATAAAATTTTATACAAAATCATTTAAAATTAAAAATGAATAAAGAATAGATTCACCTAAGTCTGTGACAGAAGTTCAGCAGCAGTAATCGGGATCTGAGCTACACTTCTCTCTATTCCTGATAAATATAAGCCATAAATCATCTCAATGTCTAAGACTTGAAGTGGCCCTTTGTTTAGACAGCTTCTGTATGAAGAGAAATAAAGGTTCACTTCAGTATTTGGGCATTGATGAGAATTCACTGAGTTGCTCTATGGCCTATGTACAAAGATTAGGGAGAGAAAGTGGTGAAGTTCAACTACTGATCACTGCTGAATGATCTTCATTTCTCCCTGTGCAAAGATCTGCTAAGTCACATAGAAACACAAACAGCATCATAGGCTCCTATTGGTCCCAGCCCCTAAGGATGCTATTGAAGAAACAGAAATAATAACCTTCATAGACCTCTGTACAAAGCATTTTTCAAACAATATTTTATTTAATCATTACAGACTCAGCCTTAAGTAGATTGTGTAATAATTAGTACTACTTTGATTTGAATGGTTAGAAAATTCAAACTGGCCTTATAAAAAAGGGGAAAAATTAAAGGAGAAGGGAAACATACTGATTTATATAAATGAAAACCTAAGAATGAATCTTGCTAACTTCAAGCAAAGTTCGATATGGGGTCTCAAATTATGTCACCAGGACCAGATTCCCTGAGTCTTGGTTTATGTCTGGTTTAGCCTGAGATAGTCTTTCCTAATGCAATCATAAAATGGACACAGCAGCTCCAAACTCATATCACTTCATCTTCAAATTCAATGGAAAACAGTTTCTCTTCCACAGAAGTCTTGGGTATGACTCTCATTAATCCAATTATATCTTCATCCAAGAACTCATCCATGTGAATAGGGGTATGATTGGCTAAAACTCTATGATTTGTAGTGAAAGCATAGGAGAAATGATTCCCTTTAAGTAAATTTGATGTTATTTTTAAATAGAAAATTTAAATACTTGAACTTCACTCAGAAGATGAGGAAACTGAGGCCCAGAGAGGTTAAGTGATTTCACCAAGTTTTATAGCCAATT
Source organism: Plecotus auritus (assembly GCF_963455305.1). NCBI lineage: Eukaryota > Metazoa > Chordata > Mammalia > Chiroptera > Vespertilionidae > Plecotus > Plecotus auritus. The sequence continues at coordinate 102,051,897 of NC_137784.1, forward strand.
ACTGGAAAAAGAGAAATTATAACCTACTCTTGCTTAATTGCAGTATCCATGTTCCTTTTACCATACCACATTGTCAAAATAAATGCACCTTAATTGGTCTTGTCAAGAAAATTCAAAACCTGAAGTTATACATAATATCAATCTGTCACCCTAATGGAAGAGAGAGCCAACTCAGATCATCTCAATTTGAGGAAACAAATTCAGAAACCTTCTCTGTTTGGCTTTGGGATGTTTTATAAAATCACTGTCAAAGCAGATGGATCTTCTTATTAATGAAAGTTTTTGGAGACCATAGTGAATAAACAGCAAGGGAAAGAACCTTGGGTTATTTCCTGAATGAAGTTCAAGTATTTAAAATCAGATTTATCTACACATGTGTCTTTTATAATATTCTAGAGGCCCAGTGCACAAAATTCGTGCACTCGGGGGCCCCTCAGCCCAGCCTGCACACTCTTGCAGTCCGGGAGCCCTCGGGGGGATGTCCGACTGCCGCGGAGGTGGGAGCATTGCCGCTGCACTTGCCAGCCATGAGCCCAGCTTCTGGCTGAGCGGTGCTCCCCCTATGGGAGCACACTGACCCTTAGGCGGCAGCACCTGCATTGAGCACCTCCCCTCTAGGCATAATAGCCACCGGTCGTTCTGCCACCGGGCCAAAACCAGCTCTCCGACATCCCCTGAGGGGTCCTGGATTGTGAGAGGTCTCAGGCCAGGCTGAGGAACCCCACCGGTGCATGATCGGGGGCCAGGGAGGGACATGAGAGGTTGGCCAGCTGGGGCGAGACTGCAGGAGGGCTTCAGGATGTGCCTGGCCCATATCACTCAGTCCTGATCAGCTGGACCCCAGCTGCAAGCTAACCTACCGGTCGAGTGTCTGCCCCCTGGTGGTCAGTGCACGTCATAGTGAGCGATTGAGCAGCCTTTGCATATCATTAGCATATTACACTTTGATTGGTTGAATGGCCGACTGGACGACCAGATACTTAGCATATTAGGCTTTTATTATATAGGATGTTAGTTCCAATTCTGAAAAAATAAACATACATGGCCATTTTCTAAATCAATTCCATTGGCTTATAATGTATAAAAAGTGCGATCCCTGAAGATAGAAATGAATGTGAATCCATTTTATCACTTTTATTTGCTGTACAACACTGAGCAAGCTTCACTCCGTCTGTGAAGCTAGTTTACAATTAATAGAAACGATGTGATAAATTAGATGAGATAACACATATAAAGTGCCTGGAACATAGTAAGTGCTCAAGAAATAAAAATTTAATGACTTCTTGTTTTTACCATTGGCTTATGTTCCCCTTTGAGAAATAAAATGTTTCCTGTGGGTAGATCTTCCACAGTAATTTCTACATTTTCTCTTAGCTTATAGGCTTAGTGGTTGCCAAAGAGCAATAATTTGTCAATAAAAATTCACATGCCCTAAGAAGTGTTCCCCATTTTAAGAACTTTGTAATAAACCCCTTTCCAAAAAAAAATTCCTCTTGTGAATCAATCACTAATTGATATTCTATGCTCATGCATTTCTATGTTCAAACATGTTGCATCTACTTTACTATATAAAAGATTATCCTGCATAACGATTTACAGACTTTTCTCTTTCAGAGACCTTTTGAACAGAAACAACTCCATCTTCTCAACCCTATAATTTAAGTGAAATGTTCTAAATGCATTCCCAGCACCTCTTTAAACAAAAACAAACCATATTAGGTGGGAAAGGCCATAGGTCTGAAATCGGGTTAGCCACTAATGCACTGAAGTCACAGAGACAGCCCAGAAATAGCAAATAATTCAAGAAGGAAGAAATATTGATAATTATAACATTCCAGCTTTATGTCATTAATAACACTTGAGGGACACTGAGATTTACACATACAATTCAATAGTCTAGCTGAGAAAGAGTACAGCATTTAATCAAGAGGGGAAGAAGGACAAGGTTCCCTGATACGTTAGAGTTGTGATTGAATAGCACAGGGCCAAAATACATCTTAAAGTCATTTGTTTCCATTTCATTACAGTTTACAAAATCCAGGTCTAATTTTGGACAATAGTACTCTAGGCTAGATGTATAATAGCCTCTATCTAATCCTATGAGCCGTTACAACACAGTTGATAGTATTATACACAAGAACCTGGTGGAGCTATATCCTGGTTTTGAAATGCAGGACTACACTGAGTGGCCAGATTATTATGATCTCTGAATGCATAATAATCTGGCCACTCAATATATAAATATATATAGAGAGTCCCGGTGCATGAATTTGTACATGGTGGGGTCCTGCCAGCCTGGCCAGGGGGAGGGGACATGGGCAGTTGGCCAGCCTGCCTGCTGGTCAAACTCCTGGTCGAGGGGACAATTTGCATATTAGCCTTTTATTATATAGGATATACACTGAGTGACCAGATTATTATGCATTCAGAGATCATAATAATCTGGCCACTCAGTGTATAAAGAAGATGGGGGCCCAGAGAAGGCTGTTGTCAAGCTAAACTGAGAAAGCAGCACTGAAATATCACATTATTTGAAAGTCAGTGACTGATAAGAACACTAATGTATACAACAAAGGCATTACTATCACCTAAAATTGAATTTAGGAATTAATGAACAAAACAAGAATGGGAGAGTGATTTTTTTTGTAATTTGCCTATCAAATAATAAAACATTAGAAAACAAATCTCATTTTAAAAAAGGATATTTATAATATTAATGTTTCCAGGACCCTTAACAGCTACATTTTTCTAATAAGTACAATAAAATAAATTTCTGTCACTGTTTGGGTGTTTTAAAATTCAGTTGGAATATAAAAATAGTCCCTCCAAATAACAGAAGCATTTACAATAGGAGGAAACCAATATGAAAAAGATTAATTTGGTGACTATTAAAAAGAGAAAAAAAGGATTGATTTTAATTCTCTTCCTAAATAAATTTGCTTAATATACTAAAAAATCATCATTAATTTGAAACATACTAATTTGGAATGCTCAAAAAGCTAGACAGAAATAAAGTTATGTTATATAATAAAGAGGTAATATGCAAAATGACCATCACACCCTCACAAGATAGCTGCCTATGACCAGGCCGGCAGGGTGGTTAGTGAGAGATGACCAAACGACTGAACAGCAGGCTGCATGGGGCAACCAGGCCAGCAGCAGGGGGCAGTTGGGGGTGACCAGGCTGGTGGGGGGGTGCATTTGGGGGTGATTAGGCTGGCAGGGGGGCAGTGAGGGGCAACTAGGCCAGTTGGGGGGGTGCAATTGGGGGTGACCAGGCCGGTTGGGGGGGCAGTTAGGAGCAACCAGGCTGGCAGAGAGGGGGCAGTTGGGGGTGACCAGGCCTGCAGGGGAGGGCAGTTAGGGGTGACCAGGCCTGCAGGGGAGGGCAGTTAAGGGCAACCAGGCCTGCAGGGGAGGGCAGTTAGGGGTGACCAGGCCTGCAGGGGAGGGCAGTTGAGGGCGACCAGGCCGGCAGGGGAGGTCTTCATTGCCTTCATTGCACTATTGTCCCTGTCCATGGGTTATGCATATATGCATACAAGTTATTTTGTTAATCTCCTCCCATTCCCCCCTTCCTTTCCCTCAGATTCATCAGTCTGTTCCATGTTTCTATATCTCTGGATTTATTTTGTTTATCAGTTTATTTTGTTCATTAGATATGAATTAGATCATGTGATACTTGTCTTTATTGAAGAGGCTGTTTTTACTCCATTGAATGAATGCTGTTGACTTCTTTGTCAAATATTAATTGAACATAAAGGCCTGAGCTTATTTCTGGGTTCTCTATTCTATTCCATTGGTCTATATGCCTGTTCTTGTACCAATACAATGCTGTTTTTGTTATTATGGCCTTGTGATATACTTTGATATCAGATATTGTTATCCCTCCAACTTTGTTCTTTCTCATGATTGCTGAGGCTATTAAAGGTCTTAGGTTTTTTAAGGTCTTTTGTGGTTCCATATTAATTTTTGGAGTGTTTGTTCCAGATTTGTGATATATGCCACTGGTATTTTAATAGGAATTGCATTGAATCTGTAGATTGCTTTGGGTAGTATAGACATTTTAATGATGTTAATTCTTTCTGTCCTTGAACATAGCATATGCTTCCAGTTATCTGTATCTTCCTCAGTTTCTTTCTTCGGTATCTTATAATTTTCCAACTACAGGTATTTTACCTCCTTGGATAAGTTTATTTCTAGCTACTTTATTTTTATGTTGCAATAGTAAATGGGATAGTTTTCTTAGTTTCTCTTTCTGATAGTTCATTATTAGTGTATAAAAATGCCACCAACTTCTAAATATTAATTTTGTATCCTGCTACTTTGCTGAATTCCTTTATTAGGTCTATTAGTTTTTTTGATAGAGTCCTTAGGGTTTTCTATGTACAATATCATGTCATCTGCAAATAACGACAGTTTTAATTCTTTCTTTCCAATTTAGATGTTTTTTATTTCTTCTTGTCTGAAGAAGTACTTCTTGGCTAGTGCTTCCAGTACTATGTTGAATAAGAGTAGTGAAAACAGACATCCCTGTCTTGTTCCCAATCTTAAGGAAAATGCTCTTAGTTTTTTACAATCAACAATGGTGTTGGCTGTGGGTATGTCATATGAAGCCTTTTTATTATGTTGATGTATGAGTCCTCTATTCACACTTTGCTGAGAATCTTTACCATAAATGGGTACTAGATTTTATCAAATGCTTTTTTTGCATCTATTGATAAGATCAAGTTATTTTTATCCTTCATTTTGTTTATGCAATGTATCATGTTGATTGATTTGCAAATATTGTACAAACTTTGCAACCTTGGAATAAATCCCACTTAATCATGATGTGTGATCTTTTTAATATATTGGCCTCTAATTTTCTTTTTTTGTAGTATTTTTATCTGGTTTTCAAATTAGGATAATACTGGTCTCATTAAAAGAGCTTGGAAGTCTTCCCTCCTCTTAAATTTTTTGGAATATTTTGTGGAGCGTAGGTGTTAGTTCTTTAAATGTTTGGTAAAATTCACATGTGAAGCCATCTGACCCAGGACTTTTGTTAGAAGTTTTTTTATTGTTACTTTGATTTTATTAGTTGTAATCGGTCTTTTCAGATTTTCTGATTTTCTGATTCTTCCTCATTCAGTTGTGGAAGATTGTATGTTTCCAGGAATTTATCCATTTCACTCAGGTTATCCAGTTTGTTGACTTATATTTCTTCATTGTACCTCCTTACAATCCTTTGTATTTTTTTGGTATCAGTTGTTACTTCTATTTCATTTCAGATTTTATTTATTTGGGTCCTCTCTCTTTGTTTCTTGATGAATCTGGTTAAAGGTTTTTCAATCTCATTTATCTGTTCAAATAACCAGCTCTTGGTTTCATTGATCTTTTGTATTGTTATTTTAGACTCTATGTCATTGATATCTGCTCTAATCTTTATTATTGCCTTACTTCTACTTAATCTTGGCTTTTTTGTTGTTATTGTTTTTTTTTATTTCTTTTAGGTATAGGGTTAGGTGGTTTATTTGAGATTTTTCTTGCTTCTTGAGGTAGGCCAGTGATGCTATGATCTTCCCTCTCAGGACTGCTTTAGCTGTGCCCTATAGATTTGGGGTTGCTTGTGTGTTTATTTTCATTTATCTCCACATAACTTTGATTTCTTCCTTGATCTCATTGTTAACTCATTCATTGTTTAATAACATGCTATTTAGCCTCTATGTTTTTTTAAAGTTTTCAGTTTTCACTGCAATTGATTTCTAGTTTCATACCATTGTGATCAGAGAGGATGCTTGATATGATTTCAATCTTCTTGAAATTGTTAAGACTTATTTTGTCTCCTAGCATGTGATCTATCTTTGAGAATGTTCCATGTGCACTTGAGAAGAATGTATATTCTGCTGCTTTTGGATAAAATGTTCTGTAAATATTAATTAAATCCATTTGATTTAGTATGTTGCTATGGCCTTGTTGATTTTTAGA